>NC_134857.1:90992392-91293106 GCF_049852395.1 Peromyscus maniculatus bairdii | reverse complement strand
GTTTATTATATTATTATTACAAGTTCATAGGGATGACTTTTACTTCTAAGTCATGCTCCTTTACAACAAAATAAGGAACTAAAAGAGGAAAATGTAGCTCCCCTAAAGGACCTGTATTATTTAAGAGTAGACTCCATCCCTTACAACACCTCAATTATTAATGTCATCATCAAAGTCAATATCCAGAGACTATGTTCTATTGCCTCCTCATTTCATTATTCAACTCCACTCAAAGGAATATTTCCAGCATAAGATGAACAACTAGTTTTCCTTCCTCCTAGGCCCCATATCATCCTTTCCTCTGCTCTCCAGGGTGCTTATGAGAAGTCTGTTTGAGGTTGAAAGGTCTGTGTCTTTGCCACAGGGTATCTCTGAGTCAGTTAAAGGCAGTTGAGAACTTGTCTCTTCCCTTCCTGAGGCCTCTAGGCTCCAACGTTTTCTCAATTGCAGAAATAATAAAGATGTTACCTGCATATACCATGACAAAAAATACTTTGTATAAAAAAGTAAAACAAATCTGAAAATATTGTTTCTCTAAACAAAGCATGAAAAAAAATGAAAAATAACATGAGCAAAATTAACTGCTTCAAAAAAAATGAAATCAGATCAAAACACTTTTAAAATACCTGGTCCTTAGTAGTTTTATTGAGTAGATCCATATTTTGATATATTGGACAAAATGGAAAAACAGCTGTCATCATGATTATAAGCATGCCAATCTCTGGGTGTGATAACCCAGACTTCAATACTAGCTCTTTCTCCTGCCAGCTCTATAAGCATGGTCATGTTATTATATCTTCTATGCGTGTTTCCATGTGCATAAAACTGTTATTATATCAACAAAGCTCTTGTTGTTTATATATGTCATCAAGTATTGAAAATACATTCTAAATAATTTAATAGAAACGTTTTTTGAACAGGAAATGACAATTGGTACTGGATTCTGACTAGCTGTGGATATAAGTTATGTATTAATTAATTAATTAACTAATTAATTAATTTATTTAATTTGTGTACATGTGTGAGTGTGGTTCATGTGTGCTATGTGTGCTGTGGCATGTATGTGTAAGACAAAGGACAACTTTCACATGTTGATTTTTGCCATCCTGCTCTTTGAAGTAGGCTGTATCTTATGTTTTGATACTGCTCTGCGTAACTCCAGCTTGTTAATTTCTCAGAGATTCCTTGTCTGCATTTTCCACATTACTGTAGAAGTGCTAGGATTTCAGACACGTTCCACCACATCTGACATTTTTTTTAAATCTAGATATCAGTGATAAAACTCAAGTGGTCAGGCTAACCTAACAAATGCTTTTACCCAATGAGCCTTCTCCTTGGTCATGATATAAGCTGTTTTACACCTACCATTCTTACACTTTAATTTAGAATTCACTCAAAAGACTAGAATACATTTTACTAGGAATCAATTCACATAATTTTCTTAGCCATCACAAACCAAGTATTCATTGATTGAAAGCATAAAATGCTAATTAAAATTTCCATCTTGTACTTCCTTTTGAAAGGAAAGTATGCAGAACATTATAATGGGGAAGATCATCTTCATTTTATTTTAGAGATTAAAAACTATAATTTTGTAAACTATTTGCCTACTATCATATTTCAATGAGTGATATATGAAAATAGCTTTGAATACCCTCTATAAGCTCATATTACAGGTGTCACATGCTTATAACCCTATCACTTAGGAGATGCAGGCAGGAGCATTGAACATTATAGGCCCGCCTTCGTAGATAAACACGTCCCTCCAAACCTCAAAAAAGCAATAAATGTCCATCTCCTTTAAACACTGGGCTGAAACATGCTTAATATGTAAACACACAGAGACATGTATGCTTGAATATATATATTATCTCATATAAATCCTAAAAATATACATTGCTTCATTTGGTTGACAAATATAGATAAAAAATATTCTCTGAAAAATGGTTTTATGGTGATAAATTACCTAAAGAGGGTGATTTAAGGAAAAAGCATATTTACTATAATGGTCCTGAACAGAAGGGATAAATTATTTTAATATCTGTGGAAATTTGAATGTGATTTTTTTTAACTCTAATAAACCTTAGATTACTCAGTGTTGAAGTACATGTTTATTTAGCATCTCAAGCTATCAATGATGATTTAGGGACAAATGAGTTAATTTGTTTTACACAAAGTCTTGGTTTTCTGTGAAATTTATAAGTTACAGAAGTCAGGGCTTTCACAACGGGACTTCTTCTCAAAAATACCAAACCAAATCAAAACAATAACAATAAAAAATTAAAAACAACATTGGAATCATAGGACTCTTAAGATTAAGCCAAATGGGCAAATACAGTTAACCCTAAAAACAGTCTTCAATGAGTCTCTTGAAAAATAGTACATTTTAATCTAATAAATATTTCCTTTATGTGGATGTTTAGAAGTAAGAATAATAAAGAAGCATTTATTAAATTGAAGGAACAATGTTATTATGGGTTTAAGATTATAGATTTTCCCAGAATACAGAAATTGTCACCTTCTTAGAGTGTAATGAGTGATATTAGCCATCTGTTCAATTCATCAACTCATAAAATTTGAGTAGATGTGGGATTTCTACAGCCCTAGAAGAGTGTTTCAGGAATATGAAAAACCATAATAAATGGAACAAATTCCAACACAATTAATTACAATTTCCCTACCAGGATGATTTGAATAGACTATTAAAAAGGAACCTGTAATACTCAACTGTATAGTGAATTTTATGAATATATCCACAAAGCAAAGAAAAGCTAATGAATCTCGCAATATCTTTTAGTTCAACTTGCAAACTCCTTTTGTCTTTCATATTCCATATAAAATCATGAGTTCTATATGAAAACTTCCTGTAAACTCTTAGGCACCATTCCTGCTCTTTCAACATACCTCTAAATTATTGGCTTTCTTATAACATCCTTTGCATGATTATATTGAAATTTATATTGCCATTCAATTTTAGTACAGAAGCTTTTTGTCTTTTGGTTTCTGCAAGTCTATATTTTCTTTATGGGACTTTTCCTGAACTTCATTTCTGTTGAATAATTAAAAAGGGCATTTTCATGTCCTTAGAGAAAACATTGGCCATGAGAATATATAAATCATTACAGCAATGTGATAGATAATTTTATGTACTTCACTGGGCCAAGGTATTCCAAAGTAACTTATAAAATAAATATTTCTGATTGTGTCCATAAAGACATAGCTAGAAAAAAATTAAACATCTGAATTTTTGAATGGACACACAAAATACAATTTTGTGGATTGCTTCCCCAAGTTTGTTTCCTAATTTCTTCGGCTTCATGGCCAAAAATTGTAAATACAATCACTTGACTTGAAGAAGAAAAAAAATGAAACAAGAACAAGCTCTTGCTGTATCCCAGGCTGGTCTGATACTTACCTTGTAGATCAAGATGCCTTTGCATTCATAGGCATCTACCAGTCTGTATTTCCCAAGTATTGCGATTAAAGATGCATACCACCAAGTCCTGCCAAATAAATGTGTTTTAAGATTATAAATTTGGAACTGGAAAATGTTAAGAGAAATCCAATATAATATAGATGTATAAGATACATGATGCAAAAATCTTAACATCCTGGTTTAAATACTCATGTGATCAATGAGGGGAGCATGTGTGAGAAAGACCAGGAGAGTTAACTGAAAAAACAGCAAGCTAACAGAGCTCAAAAAGTTTAGAGCAAGAGTTGAAATTTGTGATTTTGTTTATTTTGTTCATTTTTTTCTTCCTTTTTAATTCATGAAACCGGGGAAAGATATTCCCAAGGTCATGTGAAAATTGTTTTGTAGAAAGTTAACATTTAGTTGGCTTGAGGCATAAGAAGATCAACTGAAGATTGACAAAAACTAGAAATTTGGAGCTAATTTCTAATAAGCTTGAAAGCAATGAAGAGTGAAATATCAATTGAGTTTTTGCTCAATTGATTAATTGTTTGATCCTAATATATGTCAGCCAAAAAGAACCCACTAAGGATCGAGCCAGTTGTGATGAAATAAGCCAATGTCTAATCTGTAAGAATTGTGGAGACATCATAGCTGTTGTGCATTTTGGAGATTATATATGTATATTTCTCAATATTAAATATAGGAAATCTTAGGAATATATAAAATCACCACATAAAATACATAAACTATGAACTTGTTATAGCAACATGATGGATAATTTATGTGCTGTACTGAGGTAATGATTATGATAATTCTCAACTTCTTTACATATTAGATGCTGTTAAAATTTCAAAACATACTGTGGTGATGTATTGTGTCCCCCAATATACCTTGTCTCCCAAGAAAATTTACCTGAGGATCAGAGCAAAAAGCCAGTCACTATAGTAAACAAAAGTCAGGTAATGGTAGCACACACCTTTAATCCTATCACTTGGCAGGCAGAGATCTGTGTGGATCTCTGTGAGTTCAAGGCCACACTGGGGAACAGAGCCAGGCATGGTGACACATGCCTTTAATCCCAGCACTAAACATAGAGATCTGGAGGTCTATACAGGCAGACAGGAAGTGACAGAGCTGGGCAGGAAGAGGAAGTAATGTAGCTGGGCTGAGAGCAAATGAGGGAACAGAACAGAAAGGCATAGAGGTGTAGGTAGACAGGAAGTAGCTCACTTTGGAAGCTTTGGAGTTGGTGAGGTGAAGTTAGCTGTGGCTTTTCCTATTCCTCTGATGTCTCTCAGTCTTTAAGTCCAATTTCTGGCTCTGAGTTTTTTATTTAATAAGAACATTTAGCAATTTGTCTACAACATACATCTATAGATCAACACTCATCTAAAGAACAGAACAGTAAGTAGACTTGCAGCATCACCTGTAAAAGCTAGTTTCCAAGTAAAAGAACTAGCTATGAAAGTATAACATCTAATGTGAAGTTCCAAACACTCTCTCTCAAATGTCTATTCTGTTTGCATATTTCATGGAAAATATCTATGGCTTGTATTTTTGTGGGTATGCTTAACTTCCTTGGGCTGGGGTTTCTTTTGTTTAGTACTTTCTGTGGGGCTGTATTTGTAGATAGATTTTGTTTAAATTTGGCTTTGTCATGAAATATCTTGTTTTTTCACCTATGATGATTGAAAATTTTGTTGGGTATTGTAGTCTGGGTTGGCATCTGTGGTCTCTTAGAGTCTACAAGACATCTAAAGCCCTTCTAGCTTTTTGAGTCTCCATTGAGAAGTCAGATGTAATTGTAATATTTCTACCTTTATATGTTACTTGGTCTTTTGCCCTTGCAACTTTTAATATTTTTTTTCTGTACATTTAGAATTTTGATTATTATGTGACTGGGGAACTTTACCATATGGTCCTATATGGTATTCTGTAAACTTCTTGTACCTTTATAGGCATGCCCTTATTTAGGTTAACAAAATTTTCTTCTATAATTTTTATTAAATATATTCTCTAGGTTATTGAGCTGTGATTCTTCTCCTTCTTTGATTCTATTAATTTTTAGTTTGTCCTATTCTTAGAACATACTTTGCATAGTGTCCCATATTTCCTGGAGGTTTTGTGTTAGGAGATTTTTAGATTCAGTATTTTCAGTATTTTCTTTGACAAATGAATATATTCAACCATATCTTCAACACCTGATATTATCTCTTTCATCTCTTGCACTCTGTTGGTGATGCTAATGTTTGTAGTTCCTGTTCACTTACCCAGATTTCCCATTTCCAGAATTCACTATGGTTGTGTTTTCTTTATTGCTTTTATTTTTATTTTCAGGTCTTGAATAGTTTCCTTCACCTGCTTACCCTACCCATACCCCTTGGCTTTTTTGGCATTTTTTAAAAGATTTATTCATTTCCTCTAATTTTTTGGTTGTCTTTTTCTTGATTTCTTTAAGGGAGGTTTTCATTTCCTCTTCAGGACATCTGTCATCTTCATAAATTTGTTTTTAAGCTTTTTTTTCTTGTGCTTTAGCTGCACTGGAATATTCATGTCTTGCTGTTGTAGGATAGCTGGGCTTTGATATTGCCATATTGCCCTTACTGTTATAGATTATATTCTTACACTGGTGTTAGGCATCTAGGTTTGGGATGATTATAGGTCTAGGTCCTGATTTTTGAGTTTGTATTTGTCACATGGATGTTTTGTTCCTCAGTTTCTATTTCCATTTTTGTCTTCTTGTCTTTGTGTGGCTGGCATTACACCTAATCTAGTAGGGAGTCTCTGTGCATATTGAGAACTGGCCTTCTGATGGTTAGCTTGGGTTTTTGTACAGCAGAGAATCTCTGTTCTTCTGAGTGATGTGGCCTACCCCTGTTCTTCTGACTGATGTGGCCTGCACTTGGATAATAGTGGTACCCTATGGTTGGGGGAAGATCTGGTGATAAGGTAGAAGGGGTAGGTGTTGGAATGGATCTTGGCGAACAGAATCTAGGAAGTGGGGAAATTCAGATGGCATGAAGGTCACTCATTTGTTCTTCTCACTGGTATGGCCTGCCCCTGAGCAGCAGAAGTCTGGTTGAGTTGAAAATGTATAATTAAACTGTAGTCTGGTTTCAAGGCACATAATATGAGGAGATTAACAACAACAACAACAAAAACAGTTAAAATTTAGGATTAACATAGAGTTTTTTTTCACTTTTTAAGGTAACTAAATATATAAATGGTAAAATACAATGACCTTTTCAAAATGTACATTTTAATCATTATTTATGTATTTATTTTTTATTCATTTTACATACCAACCACAGATCCCCTTCTCATCCCTCCTCCCAATACCCCATTCCTCACCACACTCCTTATCCCCTCCTCCAACAGGGTAAGTTCTCTCATGGGGGGACAGCTAAGCCTGGCACATTCAGTTGAGGCAGGACCAAGCTCCTCCCTGCTTTATCAGGGGTGAGCAATGTGACTGACCATGGTTAGTTAATGGGATCCAGAAAGTGGCCTCATGCACCAGGGATAGATCCTGATCACACTGCTAAGGCCCCCTCAGAGAGACGCAGCTACATAACTGTCTCCAGAATGCAGAGGGTCTAGTCCAGTCCCATGCAGTTTCCACAGCTGTTGGTATAAAGTTCCTGAGTTCCTTTAAAAACTTTCCTCTACACAAGCAGCAACTACTCTTAACAACTGAGTAAGCTTTCAAGGCCCTAAAAGCAGTGCTTTTATAAGGATCAAATGTGAATTTTTCATTCCTTTTCATGGTGTTCAACGCTGCCATTCAAGAAATCTCTGGGTTGTAATCAACAAATATAAACATAAACCCTCTAAGACAGTATTTCCAAATAGATTTTATTATGACTCATCACCTTTTTATATCAAGCATAATATATTCAAATATTTAACATGCTATAAAATGAATAACTTCAAAATACTCTGGATTAAATGGTATAATGATGTCAAATCACTATGAACGTAATTAAGTGCTTATTCACAGGCCTTTGAAACAAAAGTCAGTACCACTAATCTTGCATGTATCTACAGTAACTAGTAAGAAGGAGGGGAAAACAACCTTCTCTTCAATAAGGAACTCATAAATAGTGTTTCTGGTAATGATTTCACCAGCATCTTGTCATGTGCTCTCACATTAAGCAAAATTATCATCATTAAATCTGTTGATATCCATTTGACATAGCTGTTAAATCAATCCAAAACTCATTCTATGATTGGACTGACCTTTGAGGCTTATGTTGATAGCCTGAGTGTTTGAGACATCTATGGGAAATACATTTTTTTTAGAATATCAATATGTTGGGTTTTCTGGTTTCTCTCTTATTTATAAGTGCAAAGTGGTATTTTGCAGGGTTATTTTATGGGCATGGTATGAGAAAAATTCATTAAACAGAAGTTGCATTAATTTAGTGGATAATGGCATCTTGAATCAAGAGATCTTGATGAGCTGAGACCTCCCATGTCTTTCTATGCCTTCTGTTAGCAATGGCACCACCATTTTCTAGGTATAAAAATTCACTATAGGGAAACACTCTCCCATAGAAGCAAAAATTTCTTCCCATGGCCTTCCAAATTGGGAGGCTGAAACCTAAGAAAATAATCAGTTTGGAAGAACTTCCAAAGTTCCAACTGTTGCTTTCCATTGTTCAATGAAATGAAACATCCTTCCCTGTAATGTGCCACCTCAAGCTAAATTGTTACTTATATAGTTGGGGCATGGCAAAGAACTTGGTAGTTTTAGAGCTCAATATCCAAGAAGCAATCATGAATGTTAAGTTCTCATCATTTCATATGAGATAAATCTAGAATAAAATTTTCATTTCATGTAATCTTCACATATGGATTTTTGGGTTTTTTAAAATAACATCTGTATATATTTCAGCATTGATTTGATCTTTCAGAGACTTGCAGTGGTATTCTCTGTATTACAAATTAGTATATGTTTTCAGATACCCCTCAGTACTTGACAAAAATCTAAAATTAGAAAAATTATTTTGACAGGGCTCCAAATTTACTCTCCCAGTGACTTTTGATACACAGATCTTAAATATTATTATAATTGCCAAGTTTCATTTGAAGATCTGAAGCAAAGGAAAGAAGAAATATGTTTGGTTGCTAGTTTGGCTTTTACATAGTTCATCTTAATATACTTTGAAACCTTGATAAGATTTGTAATTTGGTCTAGTAGACAAGTATATTTGAATTTCTTAGGGAATTTGGTTCACTAACTGTAGACAAATTTCTATACAGTCTTATTAAATAAGAAACCTGGTGATGGGATGCCCAAACACCCTAATTGTCCTTCTATAAACCCCATCCAATGACTGAGGGATCTGGATACATAGATCCACAGCTAGGCCCCGGGTAGAGCTCCAGAAGTCTAATTAGCTAGAAAGAGGAGGGTTTATATGAGTGAGAATTGTTGAAACCAAGGTTGGATAAAGCACAGGGAAAAATAGCCAAATGAATGGAAACACGTGAACGATGAACCAATGGCTGAGGAGCCCCCAACTGGATCAGGCCCTCTGAATGGGTGAGACAGTTGATTGGCTTGATCTGTTTGAGAGGCATCCAGGCAGTGGGACGGGGTCCTGTGCTCATTGCATGAGTTGGCTGTTTGAAACCTGGGGCTTATGCAGGGTTGCTTGGCTTGGCCTGGGATGAGGGGACTGGACCTGCCTGGATTGAGTCCTATCCTCATAGGAGGATCTCAGTCCTTGGTGGAAGCTTTGCCCTGGAGGAGGTGGGAATAAGGGGGTGGGCTAGGGGTAAGGGGAGGGGTGTGGGAGGGGGGAGAACAAGGGAATCCGTGACTGATATGTAGAACTGAATTGTATTGTAAAATAAAATAAAATAAAATAAAATAAAGAAACATAGAGCCAAATATAGAGTTAAAAGGCCAAGAGATCAGAGCACTAGCAGAGTCAAGACTACCTTTAGCTTACCACTCACTGCCATTGCTTCCCCTGAGAGAAAGACCTTCTTCCTGTGAGACTTGTCTTTTTATTGTCTTTCTGTTCTGCCTTCTTCTTGGCTCTAAACCCAACAACATGACTTCCTTGTCACTGCCTGTCTATACAGACCTCCAGGTCTCTATGGTTGATACTGGAATTAAAGATTCAGATCACCTTGCTTGGCCATGTCCTTGACCACACAGAGACTCTGTCTGCCATGTGACTAGATTAAGGGCATATGCTACCACCGCCAGACTTCTGCTTAATGACTCGCTTTTAACTCTGCTCTCCAGGCAACTTTATTTATAAACATACAAATAAAAATCACATTTCAGCACAAATAAAATATCACCATAGCTAGCTATATTTATTAAGCAGTTAAAGAAGAAGAATTGTAGATATAAAGCAATAGAATAATAGAAAAGGTAACACCGTGGACAACCCCTCTTGCTTTGTGGGAACTACATTCTTTATATGTTAACTGGTCCAGCAGCAAATCAATATGAACAAAGAAGGAAAATAATTCAGAGATGAAGTATTAGATATGCTAGATGGGAAGGTGTGTCTGAGATGGGGACTCAGCCACTATTTGGATACTTTTGACCCATTGCCCGATTAATTTTCTTACCACCAGTTTTTTCTTCATTATTCATTTGGGATTCAAGATCAGGCATGTTTAAGAAACCTGTTGAACCAGATGACTCCTCATTCTCCAAGTATTCAGAAACTATGCAACTATATGACATTCTTGGCCAATGAAAAACTAAGCTGAACATGTAATGTCCTTTTCTGTGTTGTTCAGTAGAGTATTTGGATACACTATTTCTCTCAGAACTTTGAAAGCTTTGCTTTCAAGGGAAAATATATATGAATCAGTTTATTTTCCTTCTTTAGGCTCATAGTATAGACAGATATAATAGAAAATAAGAACACACAACTTCTCTTCTCTACTATATGCTTTTCTACATCATTTCTCTCTTTCATTTTTGAAGAAATTGTCCCACAATATTCTCATGCATGTGCATTAGTTGTCTCCCTTCTGTCTTGAACTAACTCCATCTATAATTTTGCTACCATCATTACAAAAGGACATCCTTGAGAAAATCACTGCTAGCACAGGAATACAGGTGAGTTGATGCAGGAAATAGAGGAAATTAACACAATTTATATATTTCTGTGCAGAAAGTCTCTGAACAGGAGAAACTTTCAACATTTTACTTTAGGTTAAGGATTAAGAACAGAGAGGGAGAACAAGGAAAGAGAGACCATGATAAAAGAAGACCCCATGGGAATAGGAAGAAGCAAAGTGCTAGAGAGGTCCCCAGAAATCCGCAAAGATAACTCCACAATAGACTACTGGCAATGGTCGAGAGAAAGCCCAAACTGACCTACTCTAGTGATCAAATGGCCAAAGACCCTAACTGTCATGGTAGAACTCTTATCCAATGACTGATGGACACAGATGCAGAGATCCATGGCCAAGCCCTGGGTAGAGCTCTGGGAGTCCAATCAGTGAGAAAGAGGAGGGATTGTATGAGCGAGAGATGTAGAGACCTTGACTGGAAAAAGCACAGCGACAAATAGCCAAACTAGAGGAAACACATGAACTATGAACCAATAGCTGAGGAGCCCCCAACTGGATCAGGCTCTCTGGATAAGTGAGGCAGTCATTTAGCTTGAACTATTTTGAAGGCCCCCAGGCACTGGGACTGGGACCTGTCCTTAGTGCATGACCTGGCTTTTTGGAGTCTGGGGCTAGCTGTGCTGGGACACTTTGCTCAGCATGGGTGAAGGGAAGACGGGACTGGACCTGCCTCAACTGAATCTACCAGGCTGAGCTGAATACCCAGGGGAGTCCTTGCCCTGGAAGATATGGGAATGCGGCATGGATTGGGGGGAGGGTGGGGCAGGGGTGGGAGGAGAAAAGACAGGGGAATCTGTGGCTGATATATAAAATTAAATTAAATTATAAAATTAAAAATTAATAATAATAATAATAATAATAATAATAATAAAAAGAGTGAATGTCTGTGAAGATGAATGCTGGCATGTCTGAGGTCTTATCTTTGTATAAAACAGACAAGAAGAAAAAAATTATTCATAAAATACACTCACTTTAAAAACCACTGAAGTTCTATATAGTATTGGCTATACTTGAACAAAGGGAGATTTTTTTTTATGTATTACATCAGTAAAGCAAGAAAATAGAATTTTCTGGATTCTAAGCACTAGTCAAAAATCAGTAGAAGAAAAAGCATTTCAATAAATCATAACTAATTTAATAATGATAATATCTGACATCCTCTGTTTATTAGGTGCCATATATAATATTGGTGTAAAGTATTTATCCTCTTGATCAAATCCTTTAAGTCCCATCATCATTTTGCACATGAGAATACTGAGCTGTCGAAATATTGCTTATATATAAAGAAACATTATTGATAAATTTATTGATATATTCCTCTCATAAGTTTCCAATTAGTTATAGCAGTTCTAAAATGTATAACAGTGTTTATAATTGTTATGCACTGACTGCTAAGGAGAATGGAGTACTTCCATCCCTTGTTAATTGAGAGGAATGCAAAAGAATAAATTTAATCCATTTCAAAGGAAATGTTGCATGTTAAAATCTAGTTCTTCAGCTCACATTTGTATTTGGTAGTATTTTTATTACAACTATTATAATTTGGCCTCACTATATACTAATTGTCTTAATCACTGCAACTTCTAGTAACATGAACTGCTTGGCCATAATTAAGCAATATGACATGACAAGCAGCGCTTTCAGGATGATTACAAGATATTATAATTTCATAATAAACTCTAGTGATGTTCTATATTCATTATACACATTAATAGATTCTGTACACATTTAATTATCTCCTATATTGATATTCTCATAACTTTTAAGCAGTTCTGCCTGAATAATACCAGCATTTGAACACCAATTTACTAACACAGGGCAATAGCATACAAGTAATCAGAGCTGTATGTTAGGATTCAAGCCACCATTGGCCAATGTGATTTTTCACAGTAACATAGGTGTGGGATTAATGATTAGCTAAGAGCACTATGAAGACATGTGTTTACACATACTAAAAACATATATTTTCTTAAACTTAGCAATTTTTTTTAAGTAAATTTATTTTACAACATCATTTAGTTCAACATAATAGCCACAGATTCCCCTATTCTCCCACTCTCGCCCCCCTCCCCCTCCCCCCCACCCCACCCCCCATTCCCACCTCCTCCAGATCAAGGTCTCCCCCGAGGACCGGGGTTGACCTGGTAGACTCAGTCTAGGCAGGTCCATTCCCCCCTCCCAGACCGAGCCAAGTGTCCCTGCATAAGTCCCAGGATTCAAACAGCCAACTCATGCAACGAGCCCAGGACCTGGCACCAATGCACAGCTGCCTCCGAAACAGATCAAGCCAAATGACTGTCTCACCTGTTCAGGGGGCCTGATCCAGTTGGGGGCCCCTCAGCCTTTGGTTCATAGATCCTGTGCTTCCATTCATTTGGTTATTTGTCCCTGTGCTTTATCCAACCTTGGCTTCAACAATTCTCGCTCATATAAACCCTCTTCTTTCTCACTAATTAGACTCCCAGTGCTCCACCAGGGGCCCAGACGTGGATGTCTGCCTTCAGATTCCTCAGTCCTTGGATGGGGTTTATGGCACCACTATCTGGGTGTCTGGCCATCCCATCACCAGAGTAGGTCAGTTCCTGCCGTCTCGCGACCATTGCCAGCAGTCTTTTGAGGGGGTATCTTTGTGGATCTCCGTGGGCCTCCCTAGCTCTCTGCTTCCTCCCCTTCTCACCTTCTCATGTGGTCTTCATTTACCATGGTCTCCTATTCCTTGTTCTCCCTCTCTTTTCTTGATCCAGCTAGGATCTCCCACTCTTTCCCTCGACTGTCGCCCTTCATTGTTCCCACTCATGACCAGGCTGTTCATGTAGATCTCATCCATTTCTCCGTGTCTTTTTTGGGGTCTCGTTTTCCAGGTAGCCTCACTGGTGATGTGAGTAGCAGTCCAGTCATCCTTGTTCCACATCTAGCATCTTCCTATGAGTGAGTACATACCATATTTGTCTTTCTGAGTCTGGGTCACCTCTCTCAGGATGATTTTTTCTAGATCGATCCATTTGTCTGCAAACCATAAGATGTCATTGTTTTTCTCTGCTGAGTAGTATTCCATTGTGTATATGTGCCACAATTTATTTATCCATTCTTCAGTTGAAGGGCATCTAGGTTGTTTCCAGGTTTTGGCTATTACAAACAATGCTGATATGAACATAGCTGAGCAAGTGCTCTTGTGGTATGATTGAGCATTTCTTGGGTATATACCCAAAAGTGGTATAGCTGGATCTTAGGGGAGATTAATTCCCAATTTTTTAAGAAAGCGCCATATTGATTTCCAAAGTGGTTGTACAAGCTTGCATTCGCACCAGCAGTGGAGGAGAGTTCCCCTAGTTCCACAACCTCTCAGAAAATAGAAAGATCTCCCATGCTCATGGATAGGCAGGGTTAACATAGTAAAAATGGCAATCTTACCAAAAGCAATCTACAGATTCAATGCTATCCCCATCAAAATACCAACACAATTCTTCACAGACCTGGAAAGAATAATACTCAACTTCATATGGAAAAACAAAAAACCCAGGATAGCTAAAAGAAACCTGTACAATAAAACAACTTCTGGAGGCATCGCAATCCCTGACTTCAAGCTCTACTATAGAGCTACAGTAATAAAAACAGCTTGGTATTGGCATAAAAACCGACATGTGGACCAATGGAATCGAATTGAAGACCCTGACATTAACCCATACACCTATGGACATATGATTTTTGACAAAGAAGCCAAAAGTGTACAATGGAAAAAAGAAAGCATCTTCAACAAATGGTGCTGGCATAACTGAATATCAATGTGTAGAAGGCTGCAAATAGATCCATATCTGTCACCGTGCACAAAACTTAAGTCCAAGTGGATCAAAAACCTCAACATAAATCCAGCTACTCTGAACCTGCTAGAAGAGAAAGTAGGAAGTATTCTTGAACGCATTGGCATAGGAGATCACTTCCTAAATATAACACCAGTAGCGCAGACACTGAGACAAACAATCAATCAATGGGACGTCTTGAAACTGAGAAGCTTTTGTAGAGCAAAGGATATGGTCAACAAGGCAAAGCGACAGCCTACAGAATGGGAAAAGATCTTCACCAACCCCACAGGTGACAGAGGACTGATATCCAGAATATATAAGGAACTCAAGAAATTAGACTCAAAACGACCAACAGTCCAATTGAGAAATGGGCTTTAGAACTAAACAGAGAATTCTCAACAGAGGAAACCCAAATGGCTGAAAGACATTTAAGGAATTGCTCAACATCCCTAATCATCAGGGAAATGCAAATCAAAACAACTCTGAGATACCACCTTACGCCTGTCAGAGTGGCTAAGTTCAAAAACACTGAAAACTTAGCAATTTGAATGATATTTAAGTGTGGTGGTATTGTATTCCCCAAAATATTGTGCATCATAATAAACTATCTGGGATCAAAGAACAGAACAGCCACTAGATACAGAGGCTAGAGAATGGTGGCACTCACACCTTTAATCCTAGCATTCTAGAGGCAGAAATTCCTCTGGATCTCTGTGAGTTCAAGGCCACATTGGAAACAGCCAGGCATAGTGGTACACACCTTTAATCCCAAGAAGTGAGCCTTTAGTCCCAGGGAATGATGGCAGATATCAGAAAGGCCAGAAACTAGAAGCCTTTGGCTGGTTAAGATTTTAGGCTTTGAGCAGCACAGTTCAGCTGAGAGCCATCAGATGAGGATTCAGAGGCATCCAGTCTGAGGAAACAGGATCAGCTGAGGAATTGGCAAGGTGAGGTAGCTGTGGCTTGTTCTGATTCTCTGATCTTCCAGTGTTCACCCCAATAACTGGCCTCAGGTTTGATTTTGTTGATAAGACCATTAAAATTCATGCTACATTTAAGTATGGATAAATAATCATATAAATAACAAATGCATATTAATTGTGATTTTTGGATAGTTAACTTCTTAGATGTAATGCATGTATCTAAAGGAGATATTTGTTCTAAAAGTTAAAACTATAACAAATCTACAAACTATTTATACTGGGTAACCTTTTCATTGACACAAACTCTCACTAGAGATGAATATTTTCCAAAACCTTTCTAGAAAATTATTTTCAGATCTAATTAGGGAAATGTTAACCACTAATCTTGATGTCAGTGATTTTTTTATTCTTTTTTATCTTTATATTTCATAAATGAATACAATATATTTCAATCATATCTACCCTTTTCTCTCCACCAAATAAATATCACATTCCCCAACACTCATTAAAATTCTTACACACACACACACACATATATGTATTATAATACATATATGTATATATATATAAATATATATTTATTATAATACGTGTGTGTGTGTGTGTGTGTGTGTGTGTGTGTGTGTGTGTGTGTGTTGCTTACATGTCCATAGGTGTTCTGTCTGCCTGGAGTCTCATCTTTGAAGGTAATGTACTCCCCATCCCTAAGCATCCATAGAACACCTATAGCTTTTGAACACCTCTCACCATCTATGATGAGATGACAATGGCTGTGATTTTGTTCAGGTCTTATATGGACAACCACATGTTGATAATCCATGGGTGTCAACAAACCTGTAATCTCTAGCACACAATTTTTTTAAATAAAAAATTATGAGGTTTATCTTTTAAAGTGCTTTTTGTTCCTCTCTTCTATTCTAAATATCCATCAATATCATTTTTTCCCTTAATTTTCATGTAATTGTCTTTGTTGTTTCCCCTCTAACTTTTCTTAATATATTGATAGGTTCTTTGGAAAGGGGGGTAAGGTGATGTTTTGTTTTGTTGTAAATCCAGTCTTTCTACAGATAATTTTTTCAGTAGCCAGCTACATAGTAATTTTCATCTCCCAGTTCTCAACTTAATATATTTCATCTAATTCTATAGGATGTCATACAGGTGTTTTCTTTACATCCCTTACCCTTCAGTCATCTACCTGTTCCTTTGTCTTTTTCCCATTCTTTCATAAAAAAATACATAAGATGCTGTAGAATGGGAAAAGATCCTCACTAATCTCACATCTGACAGAGGGCTGATCTCCTGTGAGGCGTTTACCCACCACCCCCACAGTTCCCCAGAGTTTTCTTGAGTGCAATCAGCAGGAAATATTAGATAGAAGGATTTATAGCAGAGAATCTAGCGGAGATAAACAGATAGAAAATAAAGGATAGCCTCGAGAGGGCCTGGAACCTATTCCAACAGGCCCTGACTGTCTCTGGCCCAGGGTTTTTATAGAGATGCCAAGGGGTGGAGCAAAAGACCTCCTCTCCCAGCACAGCCAAGTGCAGACCATCTCAGACACCTGCACTCAGGCCCGTGGTCCTGATCATCCTCTATTCGGACCTGCTGCGTAAAGCCATGAGGAACCCGAGAACGGGCTCCAACAATCTCCAAAATGTATAAAGAACTCAAGAAACTTGACATCAAAATAACAAATAGTCCAGTTAAAAATTAGATACAGATCTAGGTCGGGTAGTGGTGGCAGGCACATGCCTTTAATCTCAGTGCTCGGGAGGCAGAGGCAGGTAGATCTCTGAGTTTGAGGCCAGTCTGGTCTACAGAACAAGTTCCAGGAAAGGTGCAAAGCTACACAGAAAAACCCTGTCTTGAAAAAAAACAAAAAAAAAATAGGTACAGATCTAAACAGAATTCTCAACTAAAGAATCTCAAATGGCTGAAAGAAAGACATTTAAGGAATTGCTCAACTTTCTTTGCCATCAGAAAAATGCAAATCAAAAGAACTTTGAAATACCATCTTACACCTTTCAGAATGGCTAAGATCACAATTGCTGATGATAGATTTTGTTAAAGAGGTTGTGGAGTAAGGGGAACACTCCTCAATTGTTGATGGAAGTGCAAAGTTGTACAGTCACTTTGGAAATCAGTATGGCAGTTTCTCAGAAAACTGGGAATCAGTCTACCTCAAGACCTAGCAATACCACTCTTGAGCATGTACCCAAAGGATGCTCAATCATACCATAAGGACACTTGCTCAATTATGTTCATAGCATCATTGTTCATAATAGCCAGAATCCAGAAACAACCTAGATTCCACTTAACCAAAGAATGGATAAAGAAAATGTGGTACATTTATACAATGGAGTATTACTCAAAGGTTAAAAAATCAATGACATCTTGAATTTTGCAGACAAACTAGAAAAAAAAATCATCCTGAGTGAGGTAACCCAGACCCAGAAAGAAAAACATGGAATGTACTCATTCATAAGTGGATACTAGCTGTAAATCAAAGGATAACCACAACCCCAGAGAAACTAGGTAACAAGGAGGACTCTAAGAGTGACAGGCATGAATCATCCTGGGAGGGGAAAATAGATAAGATCTCCTGGGTGAACTTAGGGGGGCGGGGTAAGTGAGGATGGGGGATGAGAATTTTGAGGAAAAGGAATGATTGGAATGGTTAAGTAGGGGGAGGGACAGAGAGGGAGAGCAAGGAAAGAGATATCTTGAAAGATGGAGCCATAATTGGGGAGAGACCTGGTGCTTAGGAAATTTCCAGTAATCCATAAGAATGACCCCAGCTAAGACTCCTGGCAATAATGGAGAGGTACCTGAAATGGCCTTCCACTGTAATCAGATTGGTGTCTACCCTAACTGTCATCATAGATCCTTCCTCCATTGGTTAATGGAAGCAGAGGCAGAGATCCACAACTAGGCACTGAGCAGAGCACCTGGAGTCCAGAGAATGGAGGGAAGAGGGATTGTATGAGCATGGGGGTGGGAGGATCAAGGTAATGATGGGGAAACCCACAGAGAGAGTTGACCTGAGCCAGTAGGAGCGCATGGACTCTGGACTGACAGCTGGGGAACCTGCAGGATACTGAACTAGGCCCTCTGAGTGTGGGTAATAGTTGTGTGGCTTGATCTGTTTTTGGGGCCCCTGACAGTGGACCAGGATTTATCCAAGGTGTATGAACTGACTCTTTGGAGCTCATTCCCTATGGTGGGATACCTTGCTCAGCCTTGATGAAGGGGAGAGGGGCTTGGGCCTGCCTCAACTCGATGTGCCAGACTTTGTTGACTCCCCATGGGAGGCATTACCATCTCTGAGGAGTGGATGGAGTGCAGGGTGGAAGGAGGAGAAGGAGGGAAAACTGTGGTTGCTATGTAAAATGAAAAAAAATAATTAAAATAAAAAACAGAAAAACTAAGATCAAGAAAAAAACACTTAAGATGCATTGAATTTGTGCATGCCTTGGGCACCATAGTTAGCTGAAACTGTGCAGTAAAGCATTCTTCCTTCTACTTTTTATATGTAGGTGTAGATTAATTTCCAGTAAGTTTTAAACAATTTAATATTTTATGCCATAAATCTAGATCACATAGTTCAATAATAGAGTGTACATTTAAATACTTAGTAAGTTAATAGATGAGATGTTATGCACGATTATCTTTTTCACTTTTCAAATAATAAGTTTTAATATGCCATCTCCTTGTTAAGGACTATTTTATTTTTCAACTCGTGTTGATATCTATTTCTGTATCTTCTATTCTTTGAAAGTTCTAAATTAAAGCCTTGTAGTATAAAAATTGGAGTCCACAATATATTTTAAGGTTTGACTTGTAGATTTTTTCACATATTAATTAGTTTTAGTCTCATTTTGCATGTTTGTTTTGTGTTTTCCTTCACATAAATTTATTTATCACAAAATCTAATGTGGTACTATTTAAATTCTATGAAGTTTAAAAAGTAAATTAAACATTGCTTCAAAGTTTTATGATGTTTTTAATACTATCTGAAAGCAAGAAAGGTCTTTGCAATAGTATTTGCATTGTTCTTTTGAAATGTATTGATGTTCATTTTATGAGAACTTCATACATGTGTACAATATATTTTGATCATATCCATTCCCATTCCTCTCTCTAATCCCCATAGAACTCTGCCAGTGCATCCCTCAAATTTCATGTCCTCTTTTTTCTCTATTTTTAAGTCACTGATTCCAGTTCACACTGTCTTTCTTTGTATAAATGTAGAGGCATACAAACCTTTGAGGAATGTTTCAGGTTCAAATCATAATAGTGTCTGAAGATAACTGAAGTCTTAATTGTGGAAATCCTACAGAGTTGATGTGAGAACTTTTGTGAAACTGTAGGAAAGTAGTTTTTTGCTTGTTTTTGTTATTGTTTTGTTTGTTTTTCTCTCTTATTGAGGAAACAGACCAAGAAGCCTGCAGAACAGTGCATGTAAGTGAGGGAAATAATCAATCATAAACTTCTGATATTCTGAACAAGGAGATTCGTTATGATACATTGGAGAAACTTTACTCAAGCCTGAGAAGGTATGAAAGGAAGGATGTATATACTTGATTGCATAAATTTTCAAATGTTTGTGCTACAAAGGATAACATAAATAATGATGGAGCTGAAAAATAAATTGCCAAGCATGGTAGAAGGCTCCCTAGCATTGAGGAATATTTGATTCCCTTGCTAGTAAGAGACTATGCCTCAAGTAGCACCACAATCAGTGAGTTATTGAATATGGTACTCCTGCTTCTAGGGAAGATCCGTGTGTGTGTGTGTGTGTGTGTGTGTGTGTGTGTGTGTGTGTGTGTGTGTGTGTATGCCTCAGAGACTATAATCTTAAATCTTTAAAATAAAGAAAAAAGAAATAAACTGGTGGATAGTGCCTGAAGCATAAAACAAAAGGTTGTCTTTCACATGTCCTTATATGCCAATGCACACACACACACACACACACACACACACACACACACACACACACACATACACACACAGAGAGAGAGAGAGAGAGAGAGAATTATAGTTTTCCCAAATACTCATATCTAGTGTTTAGATTTTTCTTCTTTACAAATGGATACATGAATAAATGACATCAAACTTTTTCTGAATTTAAAAAATTAGTATTGCTAACAATTTTGTTCCAGAGAAATGTGTTGTAAGAAATAAAAAATTTGAACCCCACATCTTTCAATTCATCTCATTACTGTCTTTCACTTAGTGATCATCTATCTCTTGAAAAACTGAAGGACACTTTTTTGCTTGTATCTCATAAAAAGAAGTCCCCATGCTTTTGTTAACTTAGAAACAAATGTCAAGGCTTAAACAGATTTCAGAAGAAAAGAAAGTCTCAAAGAAGGCTGCCTGAAGCCATTATACAAAGGGTAAAATTCAATATTCTGTTTTCAGATGAATTGTGTAAGTGTCTAAAACATACGAGTTGTTTGATTTACAATTTCTTCTTTCTCAACAAACAGCATTTTGAAAATGTGAAGTAAGATATTCAACATATTTTAATGAAATAAAAATTAAATAATTAACTTCTGGCCTAATAATTTCTGATGCATTCTAACTTGTCATATTTGATGAGGCCTTTGATTTTTGTCCCCATCTACTCCTGAAGGCCATGTGAATAAATGATTCAATGCTGGCTCCAACATTAATGTCTCAGATTGCTTCCACAGATAATTTCCTCTGAGGTGAAGTCTTCTAGGTACAATGCCCATATAGTCAGAGGTTAAGCTAGGTCTATGTTAAGGAGAATTCTGGCTATGAAGAATGTGTTACATTGAGGCTATTGTGCATTTTTTAATTAAACATAATTCTCAAATTTTATGATATCCCTGGGGTACTATAAAACTTGGGTTTGTAATCATCAAGACAGACTACTTAACCATATGGTTTACATGGTAATTTGGCTTTGCAAGAGTTTTTCTTTAAGTATACATTTGTCAAATATGCTGAAAGGACACTATGACTTTTCTTGGTTTTAAAGAAAGAATAAGGAAGTTAATTAAACATTTTTAAAATCTTTATTTTTTTAATAATCCCTGGTCCTAATTAATGGAATGCTCTAGAGGGCACTTAAGTGCAGGTAGACCTCAGTTGTAAATGCATTACAACTTTATTTTCCTCCCAGAAAATAGTCTCAATCCATTTCCATCCTTATAAATTATAAACATCCACTATCCTTTGCTGAGGTTTTAACTGCACCGAAGCAGAGTTCTTGGCTTGTCAGGTATTAATAATGGCTCTGCTGTCTGCCCTTCAGCTGAGGCGTCAAACTGAGGTCCCATTCTATTGCCTCTAGTAGCTGCTGCAGGAGGATGAAAAAAAACCTTACCATGTCTTTCTTCAAAGCCATGGGACAACCTCAGAGCCTTGTCCTTCATTTTCAAAAGATTTATATGGGGGAGCTGGGGTAAGTTGATACTTCATACCTGAAGATGACAATTTGGCTTCCCTAGGCAGTGAAATCCCCAGGGTGATTTTAAAATTTGTCTTCATGATGTTTTGAAATGATGAAACCTCGTGTAATCTCATTTAATACTGCTTTCTGATACTCTCAGAAGAACAGTCATATCTATGATACAAAGAAAAATAACACCTGCTACACTTAAAATTTAAAAACCCATAAAAGTTGTACCTTTCAAAAAGTTGTTAAATAGGTTAAGGAAAAAAAAACATGGAGCATAGAAGCTCCCATTAATGAGAGAATGGTTGTATGTTTAGTGTGCCATGTGAATGCTGAAAAATTAGAAAGCAGAGAGAGACTTTGAGACATGCAAGCGTGGCCTTATTTGTTTCAAATCCAGATTTATTATTGACATACTACTTGAGTCATACATGTTATCCTTTTTAAAGTTGTAATTTAATACTTTTCAAATATAAAAGCCAATGGAATGCACATATTTAAAAAAGAGTTATCATGTAGCATTTTCATTCTTTTTCTTTGACTATGGTCTCATTTATGTGTGGAATATAAAAAGTTCACCATTAGGAACAGAAAGTAAATGATTATCATATTCTTGAAAATATTTGCTTAAATTTTTTTGTGTTTTCATTATCAAAAGTAAGTATGTGTCATAATTGGTATGATAATTGGCTTGATCTAGCAACTACAAGATGTATAAGATGTATGTATAGACCAACATACTATGTTGTATGTCATAACTATATACAATACAAAATTTGTCAATGTAAAAAGGGGAGTAATTTTTTAAAAAATGGAGTGAAAGAGCAATTACTAGAGTAGCTCAAAACATACCTCTTTTGAATAAATGAAGAAAATCATACTATACTCTTCAAGAATATAAATTTGTTTTAATTTTCTTAATTTGACAACTGTAAGTGAGAAACGATGTTCTCACATGGTTTTATGACATGGAAAGGGAAAATTAAAGTAATTAACAATTCCATTTATTTCTGAACGTTAATAGTCAGAGGTAAATTTCACTAGAGCAGATTCTCATTTCCTTCTATTCTCCCAGGTACCAAACAGCACACCTGCAAGCTGACACATACTGGATACTAAAGGGCTGTTAAATGTACTCAAGCATGAATGAAAGAGATTTAGAGCTTTTATTTTTAAAGAGTACTCCTTCAAATAAAACTCTAAAGACAGAGACTCATAAAATCAAAGAATGATAGATTTCTTCAAACACTCGTTCCCTCAGGAAGCCACCACGATGTCTTTAAGGTGTCTCGGGAAAAAGCTATAGAGTGAAGTCAGCAGTTGTAGACCACCTCCTGTGGGAATCTACAATAAGAGTGAGATCACTTTTCACTCATCTGTATCAAATAATATGTCACACTTTGTGTTTCCTCCTAGTAAAAATAAGAAATACTAAACATAACTTTCAAGTTTATAGAGCAGCACATTTCGGCGAGCACTAAAGGCAAGAATGGGATTTCTTCTTTGGTCTCTCTCTCTCTCTCTCTCTCTCTCTCTCTCTCTCTCTCTCTCTCTCTCTCTCTCTCTCTCTCTCTCTCCTGTGACTTCAAAGAGGACACTCAGTCCAAATTCATGACTTCTGGCTACTGGGTTAAATTCTCTTGTGCTACTCTTGTGCAATAAATAACCTCTGTGTGATTTACATAAACAGGTTTATTGGGGTCATATAAAGACAAGAGGATCTGAGGGAAGTAGAGAGACATATAAGATGCTGCCAATAGAGTTTACTAGAATGTTGCTATTCTTGATTTGGAATTGATGAAGTGAACTGCATTATTCCAGCCTCTGATATCTAAACCAGATAGTCAAACTACAATTAGATGTTATCTATTTTCTAAGAACCAAACCAGTGATACTAAGCTGAAAGAAAGAATTTCCAAACCTTTTAGAATGATTTCTTCCAGGGAATAGAGAGAAGGAAAAATACAAGGTCCCTCTATGAAACACTGGATCTCAGCATCCACAGTTGCACGGATAACTACAAGAGACAAGTAGCTATTTCTGGTACATCACAGTTCTTTTTAAAATTCCAGTGTAGCAATCAAGGTGAGAGGCTGAATACCAACCTGTAAGATAAAGCTTTAAGAAGGTGGGGAGCTTTCTATGAAAACATATTTAAGGACACTTAGTATAGCAAAATAATTGTATTGTAAATATTTCATGCTGTGTTAGATTTTTCCAATATATGATCTCCCATGTGGAAATAAATTAGGAATTTTTGAAAGCTGAATGAATATCTTTCAAGCTACTAGCAGGAAAAAAATGTATTAATAGAACCTAAAGACTCTGAACAATGAATAATTTCTAAAAACTGGTCTATATCAGGACAAGCATATAAAAAGCCAACAGAAACTAGTCAGTTCAATAACTGAGTGAGAAGAAACATATATCAATTGTGCTTGTAAATGGAAATGTAAAAAGTGTGCCTCTATAGACAAATGCATCCCCCATTCCAGTAATGGGAAATATTTTGGTAATGTTACTTACCGAGGTCATAAATAAGTATAATGCTATAAATATAGCATGAATAATAAGAAAAATCCTGTTGCAAACAATTATGAGACCTATGATGATATCAAGTTATTTAATAAGGGAAAAAGGATAAAAGTACATTTTTTCCAGAAGGCCACTGTTATAAGGGATGACACAAAATTATAGTCTTTCTGATGTATTATGATAAGGAGATATGCAGAATGGACTGATTAAATACATATGCACCAACTCACAGAATCTACAAAACAGATCAAGGTTTAAAAAAAAATCACTTGGCTACATAGAAGTCAGCAACATACTAACTGAAAAAACACAAATATGAATTTAGGTAAACTGAAGTCAGAGTCTATTCTCATAGACTATATCTCATCCCAAAAAAATAGATCAAAATATGATGCTGAATGTGTGAAACAAAATAATTGTCACTCAAAATCCTAACTGCAATAAAATGATGAACTTAATTACTCAAAAGTGTACCTTTCACATTTTCCAAAAAACTTATCTAAAATCTATACAATAATGAGTAAGTTAAACAATAAATTTTCAATTATTTTCATTAAGTATACTTGGAATTAAAGATGCTGTGGTTTGCTGATGGTTTAAGAGGACACACAGAAGTTTCATGAATCAGGACCTCAGACCCCCAACCTGCAAAATTAAGAGACACAAAGAACTTTAAAGGAAATAACTTACTGGGAGGTCCCTGGGGACACTGGCTTTTAATTGGGTGAAGTTACCCTTCCTTTGGCCGTCACTTTCTCCATTGCTTCCCATCTCTCCAAGAGCCTCATCTCCACACACCTTTCACCATAATGCCATCTGCGATAGCAAATCTAGCCAATATCAATACTATGCTCGTGAAACTTTAGTAAACTTTTCTCCATGATATCTACATCTCATTACAGAAGTAGAGGAAAGACTAATAAGGGGCTCATTCAATAATAATAATAAAGACTTATGTTTCTACTCTAATTCTAAAGTTTAAATTCTAAACTGAAGACAGAAAATTTCAGTTGTTCACAAAAATTAGAAGTAGTTGATGAGCAGGCATTACAAATATTTAAAAATGGTCAAATTGAGGAGAATAAATGAGTTCTGAATGCCCAGCTAAGAATGAGGTATCTATAATGCTCTCCCTTCAAGTTTCAGACATCTTAGGAAAAGTATTCAGAGATCATTGTGGGAGAGGGGACAGGGAGATTGCAAGATCCAGAAGATCAGGGAGTTTGATGTCAGATTGTGTCCCCTAGCAATGTCAGAAGCTACACTCATGAAGTCTAACCAATGTGACTACTCAAACGTGAACTGAACATGTATGACACCAATAGTCATGCCGAATTGGACAAAGAAAACCCATGAGTCTCCTACCATACACAAAGGACTATAAGCAAATAAGAAGTGATCAAAGTGGGAGAAATAGTTTTCCCCATGCAAGAACACACCAGTTGACTATCTGATACCAAATGGTCAACGCTGGAAACATTGCAAGTAACACCGTACAGACCAAGCAAGTTAGATTTAAGAATGTATATGTATGTACATATATATAGAAGCCAGAAATAACTATTAGTGAAAAAAGAGGGCAGAGAGAGAGAGAGAGAGAGAGAGAGAGAGAGAGAGAGAGAGAGAGAGAGCAAGGAAGGATAATGAAAGAGTTTGGAGGGAAGAAAGGAAAAGGGAAATATTATAACTATATTGTAATTTCAAAAGTAAAAACAAAAGTTTTAATTGGAGAAAAGAGTTAGAGGGGATTGGTGTGAAACACCAACTTCAAGGTTTGAGATAACTAATACACTCTTTTATTTATGACAACTGTCATTACTTGCACATTACAAGATCGAGGCTGTCAACATTCTTCCATAGAAGAGGAAAGGCCTGTGTGCCTCCACCCTTCACTAGTACTTATACAGTGATAACTATTGTTGGGGAGTGAGAAATTATTTCTGCAGTGTAGTAGCTATTGGTAATGTACACACATTCTGGTAAACAAATACTCAACCATACTCTTGTAAATAATCACAATGAAACTTTCTCTCTCTCTCTCTCTCTCTCTCTCTCTCTCTCTCTCTCTCTCTGTCTGTCTCTCTCTCTCTCACACACACACACACAAACACACACACACACACACACGAATAAATAGCAAGCATTATAGTGGAGGGGAAGATAGTTGGGAAGAAGTAAACAAGAGGAGAGGCAAAAAAGGATAATGGGAGGAATATGGTTGACATATACAATGTATACACATAAAATGTGATAATGAAATCCATTATAGGCAATTAATGCATGCTAATTAAAATTTAAATAAATGGAAGTGTTTAGTGAGAACTCAGTGTCATTATGGCACCTAAATCAATCTCAACCTGTAGTCCTGGCACCAAGAAATTACTAATAGGAAAGAGTGAAGGAACAGGGCACTCACTGGACTGTTAGAAGGGAGCAAGCCCTGTTTTTTGGGCCCAGGTTTGTCATGTGGTGGAAGATTTTAAAACAAATGCACTATATGTCACCTTTCCATTATGTTTCTTCATTTGATCAACTTTTCCGTTCCCTTATTATTCATAAAGGCCTGTACCAAAAAAGGGGGAGCGGGACAGGGTTTTAATACCTACAACTAGAAATATAAGATGGGGGAAGAATTGTATGCACTATCTAGATTTGAAAATACTTTCATTTACTTGAATATTTTCTCTTCATTTATAAAGTGACAGTAATTACATCTGTTCAGAGATGCTGTAGGAAGCAGTCTGATTCTTTATATGAGTGTTCTGTAAATGTAAGTTGCTTCTACTCTGAAGATGATAATATAGGAACCAACTCCTAATAAGATTTTAATTTTAAAATATATCCATAAATCCCTTTAAAAAGTACTACTGTGTACTTTACTGGGTTGACTTGTCCAGCCTTAATAGGACAGGAGGTGCCAAGTCTTACTGGATCTTGATATGCCATGGCTGGCTGATAGAGAAAGGCAGGGGAGTGAATGGGAGGGTAGGTTTGGGGGAGGGGCAAGTAGGAGAACAGGGAGGTAAGGAGGGAGGGGAAATGTGATCAGGCTGAAATTAATTAATTAATTAATTAATTAATTAATAAAAAGAACTTCATCCTACATACGTAGCTACTGCTGCTCCCAGAGGCTATGGGTTCTTTCATGAAAATACCAGTTGTAGAGGGTAGCAGCTACCCATGACAACCAGTACCAGTTTTGTATATCCAACTATGAATTGCTCTTCAGGGAGCTTCTGGGAGTTCCCAAAACAATATAGATTACTGCCTTTATTCTTAATCTCCCACTAGAAATGAATGGTAACATCCTATCACTGAAGTCACAACATTCCTTAGACAAAAGACAGTGCAAAACCAAATATATGCGCACAGCTAAAATGATGCTAAATGTTGTGGGTGGGTAACTTACCACTTTCTAATTGAATTTGAGTCCCTTTTTATTGGCAGAGATACATGTATGGTACTGTAAACCTGGTCAAAAGGCTATGGCTAGGAAGTCATAGGACCTGGTGAGGAATGTTCTATCAGTTATCTGTTAAAAGTTGTCAAACTTCCTTCTAAATATGTTTATTAGTATACATAGTGTTGCTCTAAGTCTGGTCATTGAAGATTCTTTTGGTAGTTGGAGCTAGTTAATTCAGATACTCATAATTAATCAATGTTCTAATAGTAAGTGACTACTAAATATTTAGCCCTAAGAAAGACATCAGTCATTCCTCTCAAGTCCAGGTAAAATCTTAGAAGACAGGGAAGAAAGAATATAAAAAGGCAGAAGATGGAGAGGAAGTCTATGAATAGCTGCCTTTTGGATATGACATAGTCATTGCAATCATTAACATACAGTAGCTGTGGTTAGCTGCATAAGACCTACACACACACACACACACACACACACACACACACACACACACACACACACGAAACATTACATAAAGCACAAGAGCCATGCTAATCAGACTCAAGGAGTTATGTAGAGGAGGAAGAGATAGAAAGGGGAAAGAAGAAAGAGAAGAGATGAAATTAGGAGGGAATTGTGCAGATGTCTCGCAGGGTATGGATATATTCTAAATGTATTGTGCTTACATTTGAAATCACCAAAGAATGACCAACAATGAAAATAAAACAAAACATATGAAGGTAGGAAGGGGACTAGTTGTGATTAAGGAATCAGCAAATGGGAAGGAATAAGACAAGATAATAATGTAAGGGATAATGGAGAATATATCACAATACATGTATAAAATTATCCATTTATTTAAATTAAGAGAGTTTCATGTGACCAAAACATCTACATTTAAAATACAAACAATAGTATAGATAGGTGGATGATAAACAGATGATAATAGATAGATAGATAGATAGATAGATAGATAGATAGATAGATAGATAGATGATAGATGGATGATTAGATAGATAGATGATAAATAGATAGATAGATAGATAGATAGATAGATAGATAGATAGATAATAGATAGATAGATAGATAGATAGATAGATAGATAGATAGATAGATGAAAGATACATAGGTAACAAATACATAGATAGAAGATAGGTAGATGATAGATCATAGGTAGATGATAAGTAGATAGAAAGATAGATACATAGAGAGATGACAGAGAGAAGAGACACACACACACAGATGACAAACAAGTGATAGAGATAGAATACAATTCTCCAAGATTTGTAATCAGGAATTATAACTTAGATCTATAAACATCTAGATTTGGATATTATTTTTACTCTTAACTATATGTCGTGGTTTGGCTATGACTTTACTAAAAAGTGAAGAAAATGCCTGTGACAGAAATTTGAAGAAGAGGGAGGGAAAAATGAAAGAAATATATCATTGTGAAGCCAAACAGAGAAGAATTGGAGCTTTGATTCCACGCTTCATTTCCAGAAAGAAAAGACTGAATGTGCTTTTACGTTTCTTCCCTCTGGGTTCTCTGAAATAGAACACTGTAGTGAAATCAGAGGGTCACTCAAAAGAAGATGGTTTAGCTTCTAATTAACACTGAAGAATACCGTGAGAGCACATGCTAATTAATCTTCTGTAGGGCTGCATGTCCTTTCTTTGTCATTTTTAATGAACATGTTCATGTTAATGTAAGGTAATATGTTTGTAACATGAATCAGAAATAAATGAAATGTGTGTGTCAAAATCAGGAATTTCTAAAAGTGGACACAATTGAACTACAGAAAAGTACTGAAAAAATTCATGCAAAGACTTGAGTAGAAATACTAATTTTTGTATTAATATAAAAGTGTTACAAGAAGAATATTAAATACAGAAAGTAAGCAACAAATTCAAATTATGCGTGCCTTTCTGGTAAAGCCTTAATTTTAACACCACAGAGAAAACCTGACATGAAAGGGCCTTAGGTCAATGTGACTCCCACTCCAGTTTGTTAGTTTGGAGGGTATTTTCACCCAATCCTCTGATAGGTGCATTGCCGCAAAGTATGTTAGAAGCACCCTCCAAGTTGAGAGTGATAAAATTAACATGCTTGATTACTAGAAAAATGTTTCCCCCTGGGAATAGGTGGGGGATTTGCTTACAGATAAGCCGGGCCTAGGAAGGTAGCCAAAGATTGAATAGTTCAATTATATGATCCTTCCAGATTCCTCAATATTTTAAATTGTGGTTCATATTTTGGCAAGTTTGCTGATACTCCCATAATTACTTCCTCTCTGTTCCTCTGAGGGCAGTGAGGTTCCCCTGTTTAAGTGTCTCTCCACCACAAATAAAAACCCTCAAATGGATCTGAAAACCTCCGTGGTCAAACCCTTAGCAAGCCCTCCCACTACCAGTCTGTCTGCCTTTAGATATAATTTGGCTGCTTATTTATTTATTGCTTTCATGCATTATTCTATTTGGCCTCCAACATTTTTAAATTACCTAAATATTTTACTATCATTAAAACTGGCTGGAGAGACTACAAAAATGATAATATAAATATTGTTGCAAAGTTTTAAAAACAAAAGAAGGAAGAAAAAAAACCATTTGGTCATATAAGGTTGAAATGTGACTGAATATAACAATTACAATTTTTTACTTGCAAAATAATTCATCTCCTGAGTAATCATTAGCAGAGTATATGTTTTTAATAAGGGTAAATACACAAAGCAATTCAGAAATTGTAATGTGTACCCAATGATGCTTCTCATATATGGGAAGGTGGTTGTTGTGCTTTGTATTGACAAGTGTATTTTAAACTGCCAATTTCATTGCAAAAACTCAAGTTAAAACTCCAGAAATGAAAGTGTAGCTTGACTTTTTCGCCTTGCCCACAGTCAGGACAAATCTCTGTCACCCGCCAGTCCCACAGCCTATCAGACCCAACCAAGTAAACACAGAGACTTATTTTGCTTACAAACTGCATGGCCGTGGCAGGCTTCCTGCTAACTGTCCTTATCTTGCTAACTGTGCTTTTATCTTAAATTGATCCATTTCCATACATCTATACCTTGCCATGTGGCTGGTGGCTTACTGGCGTCTTCACATGCTGCTGGTCATGGCGGCGGCTGCAGTGTCTCTGGTCATGGCGGCGGCTGCAGCGTCTCCTTCTGCCTTTCTGTCCTTTTATTTCTCCTCTCTGTTAGTCCCGCCTATCTTTCCTGCCTAGCCACGGCCAATCAGGTTTTATTTATTAACCAATCAGAGCAACTTGACATACAGACCATCCCCCAGCACAGCCAAGTGCAGACCATCTCAAACACCTGCACTCAGGCCCATGGTCCTAATCATCCTCTATACGGACCTGCTGGGTAACGCCACAAAGAACCCAAGAAGGGCTCCCACAGGACAAACAGAACATCCCACAGCACGAAAGTATGTTGTGTTTTGAATAACATAATTGACAGAGTGCTGTGGTCCTGCCACAGCCTGTGTTCAGGTCTTGACACTGAAGGGGTTTTGGCACAAATGAGGGTGTTGGACCACCAGATGAGTTTTACAAAAGTGGCCAGTCCTGAATAGCTCCAGTAGTCTTTATTTATACATCAAAAAAAAATGTATATCCATACTAACAAAGAAGTTTTTCCCATCCTCCAGCGTTAACCTTCGGCAAAAACAAATATGTCAAATAAATTTTCTCCCAACTTTTACATCAAAACACCTTTAAACCAAAACCAACATCGTTTTGCTAGTTTAACCAAATATCGAGCCAGGTTCATGCTGTCTTTACAAAATTAAAAGGTGATTGACATTGGTACACATTTTCAAGAACAACAAATTACAGAAATAGGGGTGATCTACCTTAGATCCTCTCGACTGAATCAGAACAGCTCCCGGGGTCTGGAGTGACAGCTGGTATCCCCAGACAAGATAGTGGGAAGCATCAGGTCACAAAGAATTTTAGGGGAAGATGTTCGAGAAAAAAGTGGGGTTTCCAGGAATGACCATATCTGTCCCGTGCGTGATTGACACAATGACACTAGAACTGCCAAAAGAATCATCAATATTACCAGAGAAAAGAGAGGATGCAGGCTGTGCTTTCTGAAATGCACTGGTCCTTGCTGAGTGAGACTGTTCCTGAGGGCTTTTGCCTCATCTGGAGACCCATTGGGCAATCGCTTGTATGCTGGTCTGAAACTAGGCCGCAGGTCTCCCAACAACAGAGTCTAAGTAAAAAAAGAGTTTTTGTTGATAACATTTATTAGAAAGTGTCAAATTGTATGGCGAAGAAAATTTACCTAGAAGTGGTAAAGATATCGTTTGGATGAGCTAACTATACAATTTAACTGCTCTATGATTTTGATTCACTGTCCCAATTTTGTCCTCTACTATATGTAAAATAAATACAGTAATATTTGAAACACTGAGGCTTTGAGAGTATTATGAATATTAAATTGCAAGGCATGAGTAAATTATCAAATATATTGCCTGATTTATGCAGATAATGAATAGTAGATGGTAACAATAATAAGCTAAACATATATTTCATCAATTATCTCCCGCACATATTTTACTCAAAGTTATGTATGATCTAAAGTAAACAATTCTGTTACCAAAAAGTAACAATTTATAAACACTTAATATGTTATAAAAAAAAGTCCCCCCACATATATCCCAGACCCTGATAAAAACCATAAATAACAATCAGTGTTTATGTAATTATTTTATGTATAAGTTGAGTCTGGTGTCTCATTCATGAGCACCATCTCATCCTATCATTGGTTATCTCTTTAAGCAAGGAAATTTCTAGCAGTTAAGAGCATAGATGTTTATTACCACAGTCTACAGGTTCTAACCCTTTCCATTGCTTTTCTGTGCAACCTGAAGAGAAACATTTGAACTCTCTGTCAAACATTGACTGCATAGTATAATAAGAAATCCACAGAATTCTGCTTAAATGGGTAAAAGGAATTTATTAGGAAGGAAAACTCACTAAAGAGAATAGGAGAATCATTGCAGGATGAGGTACTGTCCTCCGCTGATCTGTCGCCTGAGTCTGTCCACAGGATCCAAGCTCATGAGGAAGAGAAAGGGTGCTTAAGTGCCTCTCTTGTCTTAAGGCTAGCCCCGAGGCCACGCCCCAGAGGCTGGTACTTCGAGGTCATAGGTAGAACAGTTACTTACTACATTTCTAGGGGCTGTACTTCAAGGTCATAGGTTAGAACAGATGTTCACTACAGCATAGGATTTCTGAAAGTATAGAACTGATTGAAGAAAGTAAACATTTAGAGTGTAATCTGGCATAAAATAAGACACTAATTCTTATTTATAAATTATCTATAAATTAAAAGACTAGAGCCTGTACTGTGGTATATGTTCATAACCCAAGTTCTCAAGGGGCTAACATGAAAGAACTGCGATTTCTAATCCCAATTTAGAGCTACATAGGGATACCTGAAGGATGCAAATAAACTGAGTTATATAAACCCAGAATTTCTTCAAAACTTCGGATTCATATTGTGATTTATGCTAAGATTTATATTATGACCTTAACCTTTTCCACTTGTACATTTTTTCATAATTATTTTCCATGTCACTATCTCTTGCCATTATTTTCACAAAACCGAAGGGGAGTATTAGGGTTGATTTGCCTCTATATTTCTTATACTTGAATTATAGACTTGGAATTATGTAAATGCTGTATCTACAATTTGCTGTGATTTAGATACAGTCAGCCTAGTGTTCAAAGCATAAGTTCCATGAGCATCAAATTAAATATATCAGGTTGGAGAAAATAGAACACTGCTGCCTTCCATCTGTAGCTTTGAATTAAATAATGTAAAGGGAAAAATGTTATATATAACCCGATGTATCTAAAATTCTTTTTATTTTTCATGTCCCTCTGAATCTTCACCTTTTCCAATTTGATCTTAACCATCATTCTTTTCTCATGTTAACCAATTCTTTCTTCCTTGAGTTGGAGTTTTGTGAACAGTGAGAATGAAGGCTATCTCAGAGAAATCAGGAGATATTTGCAATTATAAGACAAAGGGTTGTTGTTGGGAAAAGACATTAGCATAATGTGGACGATGGTCAAGTCATGCAAATTCATACTTAACAATACATAAGTTTTAGCATCAAGATGCTACTAGCCCTATTTCCGTTCCTGTCCATAACTGTGATACAGCCCATAAGTCATATTGTCATCTAACTTCCTTGCATAACATATACTTCTGTGACCCACTTCTCATTCTGTGTTAAAATACATTTTGGCATATGTCAGGTTATATCGCTAATTATCTCTAGAAAAAAAAAGATGCTGAACCATACTCCTATGAAAGTTTTCTTAAGCAGTTTACAAAAAGAACAAAGGTCCAAAATTTTCTGTCATAGAATTACACAGCCATACGTACATGACTCTAACTGCAATCCTAGTGTATCATTTCTTATATGCTGTGTCATCTTATCTACATAAAATATATGCACAACCATTAAAAATATAAAATATTTAAAGAGTACATATTGATTTTGTGTACATATTTCTGCCCTCTCCTGAGAATTGTACTGATTTAGTAGTAAAAGTAGCATTAGATCAATAAAGCAATAATTTGATTCACAAGGAACAAAGGAATGGAGAAAAATAGATAAAAGATTTTAAGATGTTTTCATAAGCAAGGAGGCAGATGAGGGAATGGAAAATGCTTTGCTGGGCAGGAGGAAGCTATAAGAGAAAGTTTCCCATAGTGAAAGATATATTGAAGACATCATTTGACTTGCTCCTATCACCTCAATAACATAAGAACTTATGGATGCAATGTAAAACAGGGAAGTCTGGTTAAAATATATAGAATCAGGAGGTCAATACTTTGCAAAACACACATATGAAAAGCAGTGTCAAGTTTAGGGACAAATATATATATATACATTTGCATCATTGATACTAGACTTAGCAAAAGATGGTGGCACAGTGTAGCCCCAGCATCTCTCCTCTGTGCTATGTAATAGAATAAACATATCAAGACTTCTAACAAAAAACAGGACAACAAATTAACCAAGACGAAACTCATTATTCCAGCTGTAGACATTACAAAGGTCCTCAGTGACAGTCCATTCCTCCCTTAATCATCATACAGAAATGAACATATCTTGCCCATTTAAGAAAAAAACTCAACTTGAAAACAGACATAGAATATAAAGAGGAAGACAATCTTAAGGAAATACAAATTAGGCAGGGAGAGAGAAGTATGAATCCACAACTTATTTCTTCAAATGAAGCAGAAGATATTCCATTCATAACCCAAATAAAGGTACTATATATTTAACAAATAGCCTGTAAACATGAAACAGCCCTTCAAAGTTAGAAACAGGGTCACTGAAATCCTACTCTACTGGTGTTACTACTAATGGCAGCGAGAATAGTGGAAGATTCATAGAACTACCTCAAATCCAGTTTAAAATAAGTTTAACCTATTAAATGTTAAAAGTAATTCCATAGGTTTAATCAAGAGAGTACAAAATCTAATAGATTAAAAAGGAAAATGGTCATTTGTCGCGTCTGCCTCGACCAGCAAGGAAGAGGCAACACCAGGCTCTTCTCTAAGCAGTTTATTCAGGAACCTTGAAACAATCTTCTGACCCCGGGGAAAGCCAATCCACAACCTAAATAGCTTCTGGACCGCCAACCCCAATCTGCCACGTGGGTAGTGCAGATAGGTCCAGGTATGTGGAAGCAAGCCAAATCCTTAGCCTTAGCCAAATAAGGAGTTGTTTATCACAGAGAGCGCTCACCTTCGGGAGGGTGGAAGGCGGAAGCCAGTGCCATCTTTGAGGCGTGGCTGCACGCAGCTCTCTACAGTCATTCAACAGCAGTTCCCACAGTTAAAAGTGATGTCCTGGGTCAAAGCCCTGATCTCCTCCAGGGGAGCCAAGTTCCATTCTCAGCATTCACATGGTGGCACACAACTGTAACTCCAGTCCCAGGGTGAAACAACACCTTCTTCTGGCCTACATAGGTACTAGGCATACATGTGGTACATGTGTAGACAAAATACCTATACAATAAAAAAATCAATTAAAAGCTATCTCTTATGTTATGTTGAGAACATAACAGATCAGGGGAATGGAAATATGGTCTTATAAGGTTTTGTAGTAGGAACTGAAATTCTAAACCATGTGATCTTATTAAGTAATTAATGTAATTATACGCTGATTTTTAAATTGCATCTCTCTAGAACCTTCTGGCTCTAATATAATTCTCTTTCACTCTAGAAGTTCCTCACTTTAGCTAAATATTTTATCAACTACAACCTGTTTGACCAACTCTCAGCTTCCTGTTCTATTATAAATTTCCATTTCTCTCCTTTCAGGGCTTTCCCAGAAACTCCCTGGGTTATACCAGCAGTTCTTTCCCATTAATGCTGCTGGCAGAGACACCCAAAATGTTCCTGATTGATTGAAACCTGATTTGCTAGTCCCTCAACTTTCAGGAACACTAAATTCCTTTGCAAATTAAAAACAAACACAGCTGATCTATCTTATGTTTAATTTAGCCAAGCCCAGATTAAAGGAACTTCAAGCTCTTTGGGACCATCATGAACTATACTGGGATGATAAAAAGGAGCCTTTCCTTACTGGCAGCAATGGCTCTTCTTTCAATGATTACTATAAATATATTATTAATTCTAAAATGAGGGGTTTTCAAAGTAGATTCTGTTTCCATATTTATGTGTGCATTGGGAATCTAGAGACACAAAGTGATAACTAAATTGGAATATCTCCATAAGGAAGTCCACTAAAATAATGTTGCTTTTACTTACAACATATTTTCACAAATTATTTTTGCTACAAAGTAATTTCAATGACTACATCAGACATTTTTCTTAAAGTAAGACATCTGCAGACCAAATGATTTAATGGTTCTAATTATATCTACTTAACAAAAATACTGAGAACACATATATTCACAGACCTCACACATAAGAATAGTTCTTTGCTCATTTTGCCCTTTTCTTTTCTTTCCAGAATAACATCTTTCAGATTTGGTTCAAGGTAGACTTTATTCTATTCATACTTTGTCCACTGTTGTTTATGGAAGATCAGAAACCTCCTGAGCAACTCCAGGGCTCTCTTAAAGGGAAACATTCTGTCTTACAAAGGTTCCAAAGAAGCCTCCAAATAGACGATTTCAGGATTTCATCATATGTTCTATCTTCTCACATTAACCCATTTTTAAGTATCACTCAGGCTTGATACTGATACAGCAGACTATCTGTCATTTTGACCTAGAGCCCACAGAAATAGGCTTTAAAATATTTCATCACAAATATTTACTGACAAAGGCCATGTGACCTACTTATAACTAAAACACACACACGTACACGTACACTTACACATACACATGCATAGCAATATTTGCTCTTTGGCCTTCTACCATTAAAAACATACATGATGGTTTTCCATTGTTTCTAAAACTATAGCTGCACCATGAGATTCGTTTTTTAGATTTGACAATGTTTAAGACTCTGGTTTCTTTAACTAAATGCCCAGTGCTTATGAGATCATAAAAGCAACACTTTCTTGTAACAACACAACCTTGAGAGCTACTACCATCTTTAACAATTTGCAACTGTATTACCGAATCTCTTTATGTTTGCTTTGCTTTCTAGCTTTTGATTTTTCATATGAACTCTCCTTTAGAAGTCTATTAGGCTTTTCTGCTACACTTTATTTCACAGCATTACCCTGTGAAAGAATCTACAAATATTTGTAGATTTATCCATTTTTTCTGAGACAATTTCCTTCTATATCTTTACACCAACATTAAAAGTGGCAATGCATTTTTCTAGCAAACTTACTTGATTCTGATTTGAGAGATGTGGAATACATTAGGAGGTAAATGTCGAAGTTAATTGTGTTAATTTTTGAAGGATAACATAAGCAAATATCCTAGCTTATAGCAGGAAAAACTGTCAGGCATCTGAAAGGGAAATATAATAATTTTATATCCTAAAATAAAATAATTTTGAGAAGAAATAAAAATAAGTAGCTTATTATGGCCAGATTTCTTACAACTGATTCTCCATTCTCCTAGGCCATCAATTGCCAATATTGACACAGGTAGGCATGGGACTTCATGAGCCACATCTCCATCCATGCTGGGAATTTGGCTGACTAGATCTAGTGCAGATCTTGTGCAAGCAGTCCTATGCCCAATTATGTACATTTGGCACCAAGTGGACTCAGCGTTTGTTTTCTTTTCTTTTTGCTTAAGACAATATTAAGTTGGAAGGGAAAAGTGGAGGGAGTTGAATAGAGGAGAAATCAGAAAGAAGGGAATTGGTGGTCTATTTTATCAATACATTGTATTCTTATATGAAATTCTCAAGGAATTTTTTTAAAGAAAAGAGATCTGAGATGAAGGATATGTAAACCCATCCAATTGCAATAAAGTAAGAGAATCTTTGAAACAACTGACCATATTAGAACACCAGTCACAAACTGGTCCTGACTTTTGACTTGGGTGGCTATTGTTTGCTATCAGGCTTGAGACTCTTCTCTTTGGTTGGGGAAACTTTGTAGTTAGGAACAACAAACTTACCAGGGTTCTTGTATTTTCTCTGATTAGAGGCAGGAATCTAATCTCATTAGTTCTCATTTTATGAATCAAGTCAAGACAGGTGATGGTGGGAAGCAGAGGCAGGCAGATCTCTGTGAGTTTAAGGCCAACCTGGTCTACAGAACAAGTTCTAGGATAGCCAGGGCTACACAAACCCTGTCTTGAAATACCTAAAAAAGAAAACCAAATAAAATAATTGAGTATATGTTGGAATATATTACTGGCTGGTAGAGGTTGAAGTCTGCCATAGCCTGTCAGCTTTTCCTATGCTCAGCAATATGAAAACTCCCTCCCTCAAACCCACCAATACTTCCTACTCTCCATCTAGCTTTATCTGGAGGAAAAACTCCTGGGATTGGAGGACTGACCTTATCTGAAAGCTGTCTCTAATCCAGATGCCTTTCTCTAAGCCAGATGCCTAACTTATCTTTAGCTTGCTTGGGCATAGATCCCTGATATAATGCTCCTTGGCCACACATATGATCACTAAGACTTGTGCTGGGAGCATTATGATAGGAGCATGACACATAATGCAAAGTGAAATTTGTCCCCAGGCTCCCCAATCTTATGCATTCCTTATACTCTGGAATAAAGTAAGCTGATTCACTAAAATCTGTCTGCCTCTGTTCATACTCACGAACCACACACAAAGCTTTCTGTCACCCCTTCTTCCTCTTTCATCTCTCAGACTGATGGCCCCACAAGTATTCAGTTGATAATATTTTCTACCTATCATCTATCTATCTATCTATCTATCTATCTATCTATCTATCTATCTATCTATCTATCTTGTATTTATCATCTACTTATTTATCTACCATCTATCATCTATTTATATAGCTACCATCTATCTATCACTTGCTTTTTATTCTTTTACATTTTTCTTGCCGTAGACTTAATGGACTCATTAATTCAATAATACCCACATATCAAGTAAAAGTTGATAAAATATATCCATTCAGAATCTTGCTCTGGGCAGCAAGGTGAAGTCATATGGATATCATGCTCACCATTTAGTAGTCCCAAGAAATACTGTCAGAGCATAAAAGAATGAGCAGCTCACAATCACCATAATGTAGCTCACTATTTTCTAAAGAAATATCACATTTCCTTGATTATTTTATTGAAATAACATAAGATTAAACATCTTTACCATGTTGAAGTGTGCAGTAGAGTGCGATTTAAGGAATTCACAATGCTGCATAAGCATCACCAGTATATCTCACAGCCCTTTCCACAGTAGAAAATTGACACTAGCAACATCCATCCTCCACCACTTCTGCTTGGTTTTGATGAAATATTTCCTAAATGGAACCTATTACTGATTTTCATTATTTGCCTGGCCTATTACACTAAGACCAGTTTTGTCAAGCCCCAGCCATATACAGGATATGTCAGAATTTCCAATCTTCTGGAAGATTAATTTGTACGTATAGAATACACTTACTTTCCCATTCATCACTTCCCAAAAGCACCCATTGATTTGAACTATTGTTATTTAATCATTATTTTAAGTCTTATTAATAGGGTTGCAAAGAACATGGATGCACATATATATTTTAGGATATTTCTTTCAATTCTTTTGAGAAAAAAACAGAGATGGAATATCTAGTTCATATAACAACTCAATTTAATTTTGGATGTAACATCCATACTCTGTTCTGAAGTAGCTGTACAATTTCACTTCCAGTCATCATAGGGGAAGGGTTCCAATATCTTGGTGTTATTGTCAACACTTGGCACATTCTGGTTGTCTTTGAGTGTATGCATCTGAAGGAATGTGAGGTGACATCTTAGTTTTAGTATGGTTATCGTTTCTGTAATAGCTAGTGGCATTAACTGTACTTTCTTTCATATATTTATAGACCAGTTATTTACCCTGGAAGAAATGTCAATTCTAGTCTGCTTCCCATTGTTAAATAGATTTTTTTGTTGTTGTTGCTGTTGCATATTTTAGTTCTCTATTTTTCTATGAGTATAATTTTCTGCTATATAATTTCCAAATACTTTCTACTATGCAATTGATTGGGATGTTTTTCCTCTATTTCTCATATTTATATTTACAAGTTTTACATGTTGTAAAATTTTATGAAGCTATATAAGTTGTATACACACATACACACACACACACACACAATTCTTCCCTTTGTTTTTGTGACATATGCACAAATTTATTGCCAAGACTTCAGGCATGATAAGTTTATTTTATATTTTTCCCTGAGACTTTCATGGTTAGGTCTTTATTTAGAACATTGGTATATTTTGAAGGTTTTATTTATATTTCATTTTAGTTATTATGCTTTTATACATTTTAGCTTTAGAATGTCTTTAGAGAATGTCATGCTCTTCTATTTTCTTCACACATTATTTTCGTGACTTTTTCCAGCCCTTCCTTCACTCTTTCATCATGTTAAAATTGTATTTTAAGATCTTTGCCTGGGAGGTCAATGATCATCACTTATTTTGCAGAGATATTTCCTTATTGGTTTATTATTTTTTTCTCTTTTGAATGAGGCATACTTAGATTTCTCTTATTTATTTCTTCTTGTCTTTATTAATTCATTTTCTTTCAATTATAGATTTCCATGCTGTTGCCCATCTTGCCTTCAAATTCGTATGCTCCTCACTCAGCCTACTAATGGCTGGGATAACAGGTGTGTGCCACCATGACTGAACTTACTTCATTTTTATGTTTTCTGTGATTCATTTTGCTAAAAATAGACATTGAAGTCAAATAGAGTAACTCTGGAAGTTAGATCTCTTCGGGAGGGTTTTGTGTGTTTCTTATTGTTTATACTTTCAAGATACCTCTGCAGAGAGACCCAAGACCCTCCTGGAACATAAACCTAAGCTCTTCTCAGATTTCCTCTGAACTTTTGCATGGGTGCACCTAGTATTTTCTCACAATCCTTGCATGCACAACATATTTTAATATACTGCTCTTTTCATATGTGGCTCCAAAACATGGAAATGAAAAATGAGTTGGGGTAGGAATGGTATACACCTTTCAAGTACCCTGCAAATCTTCTAGGTCTCTTGGGTGGGGGAAGAAGGGCTCATCTTAAAATCAGGAGGAAGGACAAAGGCAATTTGTCTCTTTGCACTTCTGTGAGCAGAAGCAGTGATCAGCAGTAAGCAAACAGGTTATTGATACATTTGAGGAGGCTTGCGGCTCTTCCTGGCAGGCATAAGCAAACTTTGTCAGAAATGCTCGTATAGATGTTATCACAAAATTCCGTTGAAAGGATCCCAAATTTGCATCATTACTTTCTAAGTCTTCTTCTGGAAGTTGCAAGCCTTCAGTAGATCCCAGAGTTATGTAATGGTAATGTCAGACAGAGCCTTAGAGGGCAATTGTCATCGGGGTGAAAGTGGCAACTCCTTCCCCACCATCTTCCCAGGATTCTCTACCACACATAGTATTTCATCTGGACATTTAAAGACATATAAATATCTTTCTATTAAACCATGAGTAGAAATGGCCATTTCCAGGATAGAAGAAATCAAAGGCCATTTAGTATTGTTAAAAAGTACATAGTAGTCAGGAATTATTTTTCATGATCTTAATTTTATGTGGAATATGTTACTTATATTTTTGCCCTTCATGTTAGTGAGAGAAGTTATTTTTAACACCGAATTCCCTTTGTGCTTAATTACAAATGGTAATGATGTAATCATGTGACTTTGTAACTTCAACTCCTAGCTTTCATTATTCATTGTTATAAACATGCAACTTATAAATGGAAGTGCAGACTTGTTACATGGTTGTTCAGTGAAGTACATGCTCTCAGAGGTAAGGCACAGTATTTTCTCCTCTGTATCAGTTCCTCTCTTTCATACCTGTGCCTGAGATTCTGGCAAATTTCATCAGGGAGTTAGAAAGCTAAAATTAGGCTTGGGTGGGGTTCCTGGATCCAGAACTACCTTGGAGACCTGAGTCATTGACTTATACTGAACTAAAGATGTTTTAACTTTACACTCTTTCAGTCAGTCTAATTTTAAAGTACATCCTCTCCATTTCAGGCAATCTAAATATTTAGTTCCATTTGTGAATACATTTAAGGGAAAATCATTAAGAAGCTTTTGTAGTTAATGGCACAGAGAAATATCAATCACTTTTAAGAGATGTGACGACTGAAGTTTTAAGTCGAGACAGCAGTGTCATTTCAGGAGCCACAGACAAGTCTCTGAAGGATTAGGACTTAGGTCCTAATTTGCAAACAGGGTTTCTGTTCAGATTAGGATCTGAGTTCAGTTTCCCTTTATGGATTTAGGGAAAGCTTTTTATTCATCACTCATCCTGAATAGTGGCTGACATGTCTGTGGATGAAAACAAGAGATATATTTTATTTAATGAAATCAGACAAATGCAAACTTTATGTGTGATTCTGGCCATAAATTGTTTTTTTCAAAAGGTATATTATTGTGGATTCAGTGCCTAGGGTTCTTTTGGAGTGTAAGTATCAGGAATTATGGGTGTCTTTTCAAAATGTTTTGGGGAGATTTTTTAATCAGATCTTTTAATTGTGTTTGTGTAAGTGTATATGCATACACAGCTAGATCATTAAATAATTGAACACCAGAAAAAATACATCTATGAAGTATAATTTTCATGTACATGCTGATTTAGATATTACTAACATTCATTTGGTACTTTATTGATCAATGGAGTAAGGATGGAAAAATGAGATGCATAAACACAGATGAGAAAAGAGTAGGTTGTTGTATTTAGAAACAGGACATGGTAGATGATTGGAATTAACTTTTCTGAAATTCTCCATCCTGCATGACATATGGGTTCCAATTCCCTCAAAGATTTATAAATATCTGTGAATGTCCTGGACCTTTCAGTCAGTTGAAAACCTGTGTTCCCTTCATGCATACAACAGGTCAAGAAACATACCAGAAGACCCTTAATGGTCAGTATTACATGAATCTTGACTTACAGGCAGAACTTAGTGATCTTTGCAGGCCAGCTGTGCAAACCACCACTGATAGACACTTAGTTTATCTCCAAATAAATTATTGAATATGCCAACCAACTGCATTTATTATAGCACAAGAGTTTTACCACACTGGTAAGTTCAAACTTCTGTAAGTTACATATGCTTATGGCACAAAAGCCTACACTCATACCACAGGTCAGAATTTCCTGAGAGTTGCTCAAGAGTAAATATGCTTGAGTTTGCCCCAGAAGGTCCTTCTTTTTCCTTACTGAAAATACAGAGAATTTTTCTCATATAATATATCCTAATTATAGTTTCCCCTCCCTTTTCTTCTCCCCACCTTCTTCTCTCCCATCCAGATCCACTCCCTTTCTGTCTTTCAATAAAAATGAACAGGCTTCTAAGAGATAACTACAAAACAACAAAATAAAATATAGGAATATAAAATAAAACCTGTCGCAAAGAAGTTGGACAAAGCAAATAATCAGAAAGAAAAGCCCAAGAGAAGGCTCAGAGATCCTCTCATTCACACACTTAGGAGTCCCTTAAAAACACTAAACTGGAAACCAGAGTATATAGGCTGATAATCTGTGCTTGCTTCTTTAGTCTCCGTGAAGTCATATGAGCTGTGCTCAGTTGATCTAGAGGTCTTTGTTCTTCTGATGTCATCTGTCCCCTCCGTCTCCTCTACTTCTCTACCTCCTCATCTGCAGGTTCCCTGAGCTCTAGGGGAGGAATTTTATAAACACATCTCATTTAGAGCTGTGTTTTCCAAGGTGGTCTCTGTCTCTCTGTCTCTGTCTCTGTCTCTGTCTCTGTCTCTGTCTCTCTCTCTCTCTCTCTCTCTCTCTCTCTCTCTCTCTCCCATAAAGTCAGCTTGTGACTCTCTGTATTCCCACATACTGCAGGAGGAAGCCTCTCTGATCATGTCTGAATATGGCACTGATCTATGAGCACAGCAAAATAGCATTAGAGGTCATTTTACTTTTAACATTTCTTTTCTTTGTTTCTTTTCTTCTTTCTTTCTTTCTCTCTCGCTCTCTTTCTTTTCTTTCTTTCTTTCTTCCTTCCTTCCTTCCTTCCTTCCTTCCTTTCTTTCTTTCTTTCTTTCTTTCTTTCTTTCTTTCTTTCTTTCTTTCTTTCTTTCTTTCTTTCTTTCTTTCTTAGACCAGTAGTATTTCATTCAGTAGTTCTCTGAGCTATCTATACTTGGGTTCTTGGTCATCCAAGCAGTATTGGATATACAGGATCCCTCTTGTCCCTCTTGTGGAGTGGGACTCAAATCAGACATTAATTGGTAACTCTCACAAGTTTGTGCCACAATTGCCAAAACAAATTGTTCAGGCAGGACAGCATTGCAGATTAAAATTAGACAGAGTTCAGGGAGTCCTGCAGAGGAGGGGGAGGAAGGATCAGAGGAACCAGAGGGGCCAGGAACACTAAGAGAACATGGGGCACAGAATAAATTGACTGGATTCACAGGGCCTCAAAGAGACCAGAGAGTCTGTAGTGGTCTGACCTAGGACCCCTTAATGTATGTTACGGCTGAGTAGCCTGGTGCTCTTGTGGGAATCTTAACAGAAAGAGTGGATGATCACTGAATCTTTTGCCTATTTATGAAACCCTTTTCCTCCTACTGGGTTGCCTCATCCAGACTTGATGTGATGGTATGTAGCTGGTCTTATTGTAACATACTGTGCTGAGTTTGGCTGAAGTCCCTGGGAGGCTTGCTATTTTATGAGGGGAGATGACTGGGTATAGATCTGAAGTAGAGGGGAGATATGGGAGTTGTGGGAGAGACTTGGGACAGGAGAGGGTGGAGAAACTGTAGTAAGGATGTAAGATATGAGAGAAGAATTTTAAAAAATGTGTCTTGGTTGGCACATATATTTCTCTTTTGGTAGCCTACAAAGTACCTTCCCTTACAAAAGATACTAGAACATAACCCCAGAAGATTCTTATAAGAATGTCTTAGTAGAGACCAAACATTAGCATTAGCTCCCAACTACAGAATGGTTTTGAGCCACATTTAGAATACTAATGGAAATCAGAGAGAATCTTTTCCCTTATAATGACAGCACATCCCTTAAGGTGTTGGTACTCTAGTTTATATTGGCATTGATTGTTGAACAGTGACAAAGATAACACTGGAATACAGTACTACTTTAACAAATATGAACCCATAGTTCTATTTATTGTATAAAACACGTCCCAACCTGCACTTCTAACCTTCAATAACTTTTTGTTAGGAAACTGTGATAGGAATGCAGTATATTATATTATTTACAAATATGTTAGATTTTACATGCACAAATAATTATAGATAGAGTCTATAACCATAACTATACACATTCATGTATATATAAATTTATGTATTTATACATGCATGAATTTATATATGTTTATCACATAAGCACCTCAGATATGAAAACCCTTAGTCAATGAGACACAACAAGGAGGTTTCTACTCATGGAGAAAACTTCACATTGAAGACAAAATACAACTGGTCAGCAATAAGGAAAAAAAAAGAGTGTAGCATCTCAGACCCCAGGTCCACAAATAGAAAACAATGTTTCATGATCTCAGTGGGACTGGTGGTACAAAGTAGCATGTGCTTCAGGGACCAAATGAACATAATCAGTAGAGACAGCCCAAAAAATGGCATGACAGGTGACAAGAAATGAAGAGAAGCAACAATGCATGAAACCATCGTCAGAGTGGATGATATGGGAAAGTCAGACAAAGGTTCTGGGTGTTATTAAGCACTGTCTCTTCTCAAGGGCTCCTAGAGATATAGGGCTGGGAGCCCTACAATCCTAAAGGGACACCAGGTAGTGACATTGCCCAAGTACATATCCAATGAGGTTGGACCAGTACTAGAGCAGTCAGCACGAAGACAAATGAGAATTTCTATAAGTATTTTGGAGGATGACTCCCAAGATTAAGTAGGCATCAACAGTACTCATGAGATACTAATAAGTATAGATAAAATTTTTAAAAAAATACTTCAATGTGACTATGATTTGCATCATTCAGTTTAAATTTATTGGCATATTAGTGGCACATGTTGTGTGAAATTAGGACATTATTATTTTATGTATGTCAATGTTTAATAAAAATCACTTGTTTAATTTCTCACTGCTTTGTACAAAAGGGAAATATAAATTTAGAATACTACAAATATCCAAAACAACTCCATTTTAAGGAAAAGTAATTGTACTCTCAGCTTGTGCTTTCACATGTCTCACTCTGTGGTGATAAAAAAACTGACAATATTTCATAAAAAAAAAAAAATCACTGTTGTTAGCAGTGGTTCACACAGAACAAATGGCTGAAGTGATTCCTTTCCAGTCACAAAAGGCCCAATAACACTAAGTCTGCTCCCTTCTCTGTCCTGTAGGGCAGATTTTCTCTGGTACATTTTCCATTGATTCAGCATAAAAGACTAAACTTCCTCCAACTACTGCAGTTTGTTTGCATTGAGCTACTAAGACAGCCTGTAAGCACTGGACACTAATGTTTTAGTTGGCCATATACGAAACACATTATAATTACAACAACCTGTTTCCTAAGAAACAGTGTTGTTCCTATGTGGCTATTATACACTTTAATTGCAAGTGATATCACCAGTGGATTACTCTATTTCCTATTGTCTTTATCATTTAAAAAAGATGAACAACTCAAATGCATATATAAAAAGCCTCTGGAAGCAATTCAGAAGGATATGTTTTGGCTGCTGTTTTTTTTTTTTTTTTTTAAATAAAAGTTGTAATACTGAATTTGTCTAAATATGTCTTACTTTCCTAGCTGAATCACATAATCATAGTCTATCAATTATTAGTATTGTTTTCACTCAGCTGGTGAGCAAAGTAAATATGAGTGCTCACAATGCAGACAGGTCAGATGCAGACCCTGATCATTCAAGTTATGTGACCTCGGACAACTTAATCAATCCTGCTGTGACTCTATTTTGTCATCCGTAAAATGAAGAGTTGGAGTGTGTGAGACAGCTCAGGCAGTAATAGCTTGGCCACCTGGGTTTGAGTTCTAGGACCCACATCAGTTAGGAAGGAATCATCGATTCCACAAAGTTGTCCTCTGATATTACACTCACACCATGACATGGCATGTACATGCCTATACTCACACATAAATACACATATGCACACAAAAATATTGAGTTTTTTAAAAATTAAAATGATTATTCTAATGTTATCTCTGAGGCAATAGAGTGGATAATCATCTCAATATTTATAAAGTGATTATGGCTGTGACATAAATTATGTTACATAAATATTTAAATAAAGTGTTAACTTGGTTAAATATATGCTACCTACATAATGAGTTTTTCCGTTTATAATTTTCCATTCATTTATGAAATATTGGGATATTACAGTATTTTGTATGGTAATCAACAATGAAAAATATGTATTGATAAAGTTTTAGCACACCATACCAATATTAAGATTGATTTCTCTGTGTCGAACTGGGAGAAACGGTGTATCTAATTTCAAGTATTTGGATACTGACCACCAGATTTGGCTCTAACTATTGTGCTGACTAAACTTCAGATAGAAACTCATAAGAAAATATTACACTTTTAGTCACATACTAATTAATACCTGGAGTTTATTAACTTTCAATTAAGAAACACATTTAGATTTATATAGATTACAAAATCACTACAGAGAAGCCATGCTCTTTTCATCCCTGTCTGCACACTAGATGTACCCTTTGGCACTTCATTCTGCTAATTAGGCATTAATCCTTCTAACCAGTACATATGTTAACAAAATATTAATTAAAGCATTATTTATTAAGATGCCTATGACCCAACTTCAGTGTTTCTTATCTGAAATTTACTAGAAAATCTCACCTGAATGATACCGGGCACATAGAGTACTGCTCACTTGTACTAAAGCTTCATCTCAACTAGAGAGTAGAATTCAAATGTAACTGTGTAATCAAATTAGCAGTGTTGGACTTAGTTTGGATAATAAATTATAAAAGATCTTTTTTTAAAACAATCTACAAAAGGAACATAGAGACTCACAAAAGGAAAAGGTTAAAAAGAGGATGAATGTAGTATGAAAAAACAAAAGCAAACAAGAAAATCAGACATATACCATGGCACATGCTTGTAATCCCAGTATATAGGAGCTGGAAGCAAGAACCTCAGAGTTCAAGCTTATCTCTACACAGAGGTTTTCTCTTCAGTCTGTGATGCATAAGATTCACATCAAACAATTAAGAATAGCAAAAACATCTTAATGGAAATAGTACTTCTCTGTTAATTGGTTAGGAGAAGGATAAGGGGATTCCTTAGAAGGACAGAAAATTGCATGGAGAATGACAACCGTGTTGCACGTGTGTCTCTACCTTCTACAGAAGAAAAAACACTCCACTACTGAGTTCCACAAAAGAACCAATAATCCAGCTTCTTGTTCCTGGTCATCCAGGCAGTGCTGGGTATGGGCCTCAAGTTAGACAAGTCATTGGTCTGCCGTTCCCAGAAGTTCAGCACCACCATCACTCCAGCATATACTGCGGGCAGGACAAATCATAGGTTGAAAGTTTTGTGACTGGTTTGCTGTCCCAGTTCCACCAATGGAAGACTTGCCTGGTTACAGAAGATGTCTGGTTCAGGCTATGTATCCCTCATTACTAGGAATCTTTGCTAGTGTCACACTCCTAGATTCTAGGGAGTTGCCATGGTCATAGATTTTCACATTGGCCTCCAGTGTCCTCAGATTCCAGTTGTCTCTCCCTGAGCATGATCCCTCCTGTTCCCATTCCTGCCTGCCCCAAGTCCACCTGCATATTCTATTCTATTTCACCTTCTCGGAAAGATCCATGTGTTCGCCCCTTGAGTCCTCCTTCTTACTTAGCCTTTCTGCGTCTGTGGATTATAGCATGGTTATGCTTTTTTAACAACTACTTTATTTAACAAAATACTATTATGAGTGAGTATATACCATGTTTGCCTTCATAGGTCTGCATTGCCTTGTTCAGGATGATGTTTTTCTAGTTCAATCTATTTGCCTGAAAATTTCATGATGTCATTTTTTTTAACAGCTAAGTAGTACTCCAGTGTGTAGATGCACCGCATTTTCTTTATCCATTCAACTCTTGAGAGACATCTAGGCTGTTCCAGTATCTGGATATTATAAATAAAGTGGCTATGAATATAGCTGAGCATGTGTCCTTGTGGTAGGATGGACTGTTCTTTGGATATATGCCCAAGAGTTCTATAGCTGGGTCTTGAGGTAGGTCAATTACCAACTTTCTGAGTAACAACTACATTGATTTCCATAGTGGCTGTGCATGTTTGCACTCCCACCAGCAATGGAGGAATATTCCTATTGTTCCTCATCCTCTCCAGCATGAACTGTCCCTTATGCTATTGATCTTAGCCATTCTGGCAGGTGCAAGATAGAAATTCAGTCGCTTTAATTTGCATTTCCCTGTTGGCTAAGGATGTTGAACCTTTCTTTAAGTGCTTCATGGCCATTTGAGAATTTTCTGTTGAGAATTCACTGTTTAGACCTGTACCCTATTTTTAATTGGATTATTTGGTTTGTTGATGCTTAGTTTGAGTTTTTTTTAATGTATTTTTGGATATTAGCCCTCTTTCAGACTGGAGTTGGTGAAGTTTCCAATTTGTAGACTGCCATTTGATGCTGGATAGCCAAGAGACCTAGGCTAGAGCCAAGTCTGACTGGCATTAACAATTAATAATAATAATGATAGCACAATAATAATAAATATAAAATGTCAATGAAATTATTTGTAATGGAATTTTGCTATACTCATAGATCAGTGCCTAGCCCAATCATAATCAGAAAAGCTTTATCCAGCAACTGATGAGAGCAGATCAAGAGATCCACAGTCAAACATTAGTCAGAGTTATGGAAATCCTGAGAATGATTCAGAGGGTTTGAGGACACAAGAAGACATGGACCACAGAATCAACTGAACAGGTTTCATAGAGGCTCAAAGAGACTGAAGTGGCAATCAGGGAGCTTGCATGGATCTGCACTAGGTCCTCTGCATGTATGTTAGTGTTGTGTAGCTTAGTGGTTTGTCCTAACAGTGGGAGTGGGGGTGTCTCTGACTCTTTCCCCATGGATTGCCTCATTCACCCTTGATATGATAGGTTTTGTACTTTGTCTTATTATAACTTGTTATGCCATGTTTAGTTGATATCCGTGAAAGGCCTGATCTTTTCCGAAAGGAAACGGAGGATAAGTGGATCTAAGGGAAAGGGAGGTGGGAGAAGAGTATTGGGAGGAGTGGAGGGATGGAAAATTGTGATGGCAATGTAATGTATGAAAGAAGAATAAATTTTGAAAAAGAAGCAATAATTCATTGCTGAGAGGTTTATAAAAATAGTAAAATTTTTAATTTTAATCTACATTTCATATAGTTTGCTACATCTGGAATTAACTAAAACCCAAACAGCTGGGTACACCTATGAGGGGTTATTTTCTTAATTAAATTATTTGAACAGGGAAGACACACCTTTAACAATGATCTTTTGAGGAAGAAAGATCTACCTTTAATCTAGACTATGCCTGGTAGCAGCCTATATAAAGAACATGGAGGAAGGAAGCTTTTGTTCTTTGCCTGTGTACCCTCATCCACACTGGCAAGTCCATTCCTTTCCTGTCACTGGAGCCTACTCTTTTGGATCTGAAGTATACTTAAGATCAGCTGACATGTCCAGCTTTGTAAATTGACATTGCTGAGTTCTTGAAGCTTCTATTGGTAGACATCTACTATTAGACTGGCAGATATACAGGTAGATAGACAGGTGATAGATTATAGAGAGATAGATACATGGATAAATAGATAGATAGATGATAGATGGATAGATAGATAGATAGATAGATAGATAGATAGATAGATAGATAGATAGATAGATAGATAGATAGATAATAGATAGATGATGATGATAGATAGATAGATAGATAGATAGATAGATAGATAGATAGATAGATAGATAGATAGATAGACAGATAGAGGAGCCTTGACTAATGGAGAGACCAACTTTTGAATTCTCATCGATATGACAGACTTGCTTCAATTTTTGAATCATAGGACACTTTGAGAAATGCAGTAAGCCCCAAGCTTTGGAAAAATCAAGAGTTCATGACTTTGATCGTGTTAAGTGTGCGTTTCCAGGAAAGCATCCTCTGCAAACTGACAAAGAGGCCTTTTAGGACCTCTTGGTACAGTCAGCAGATGGCTATGCTAAATATAGGGGTATGAGGGTCACAGAAAGTTACATCTGTTACACATAATCTCTCATCATTTTATTGACTTAATCAAGTTTGATATAAGGCTACTTTTCAGGATAAAATTCCTTTCTATTAATATTATAAAATTCTTTTTAAAAACTAATTATTAAATGCTTTAACACAGGAGTAACAAAGTAGGGATGTACAACAAATTATTTTGAAATGTAATTTCACCCTGTAACACTGAAATGAGGAAAGCTTCTCTAATGAATAAATACAATAGAACAAAAGGTCAAACTAGGGAGAACGAACTCTGGCATATCATTCCTTCAAAAAACACATAGCAGAATCAATAGAATATATTTCCATTTTCTTAAGATTATAAATTGCATATCAACTCTGAAGTTTCTAAATATAAAAAGGGGTTAGAAAAATGATAAAAAGACAATAGTGTTTATGACAGAGCGCATATTTAGCACACTGATGAGAAGGACGTTTTTAAAGCAATTCAAGTGTGGAACAGGGAGGTTCTTTTTCTGAATTTTATCAAATATATTTAGATTTAAATCTTTGTAATAGGTAATTATAATTCTTCACAGCTGGGTGGGTTGGCAGGAAGTTGGAATAGCTAACATAAGTCTGACGGTGGTTAGAGGAACTGCGGGCAGCATAGTTTGAAGCACGCAGTGCACAATCCACTCATAACTAAATTTCACTACAACTTGAAATTAAAATGTTCAGAGAATTGTGGAAATAAAGCATGGGTGAATTCTGCTGCAATAAGTGTTATAAGATTGGAAGTGAAACAGAAAAAAGCTCTCCTGAGAGCCATGGGGGTCTGCTGTGCGCTTTTGCCACAACCTTTTTGTAGCCTGGTCTCTATTAATGTCGTTCCATTTTCATCTCATTTCATTTATTTACTTGCTTGGTGTTTGTGTGTGTGTGTGTGTGTGTGTGTGTGTGTGTGTGTGTGTGTGTGTGTGTAAACTCAAAGTTACCTTCTTATATTGTAAAGTGTCAAGTTCCTATTAGAAAATATAAACTCTGTACCCCTTGGCTCAAGTTTTAGAGGACCACTCAATGACTACATGAAGAATCTGGAAGATAATTGAATCTCTAAGTCAGATCTCTCAGTTACTGTAGCAAAAAAGACATAATAGATAGCTATTGAAAATATATTTTAAATATTTTATTATTTGAGAATGTTGCACAATGTGTTTTCATCATATTCACTCTCCTTCACACAACTCTTCTCATTCTACCCCATCTACCCTTCTTGTGATCATTTCTTCTATTTAAATATGCCAAGGACAGTTTGTGCTGCCTTAATATTCTTAGAAGTGTGATCTTCCACTAGAGTGTGGTAGACTTGCCAGGGTCTATGCCCGAAGAGGAAAAAAAAATGATTTTTTTTCATCTCAGCAGCTCTTAATTGCCAATATTTCATTGACCAGCACTGGGACCCCATGATCATTTCCCTCTCCATTCTTGGATTCTATGTGGCTTGAGCTTGTACAGGGATTGTTCATGCTGCCACAAGTCTGTGAGTTCATGTATGCAGAGGTACTGATGTGTCTAGAAAACATTCTTTGTCGTTCTCCACTGCCTCTGGCTCTTTTACTTCTGTCATCTCTTTGACATATTTGAGCCCATCAGAATATGCTAAGGTAATAATTTTAAAAATGTAACAAACGTTTGTATGGATGTGGGCAAAAGGGAATACTTTTACACTGCTTGGGGCAGGGGGGAGGTTGCAAACTGTTGTAGTTACTATGGAAATCAGTGAGAATATTCTGCAAAAAGCTAGAAACAAATCTAACACACAATCCAGCTATACCACTCTTGGGCATGTATCCAAACGAAAATCATTTTGTATATTTTAATAATGAACTGAATTTCACAAATATTGTAAAATTTTTAAGTTGATAATCAAGATACTCAGTTGAGGAAACATTACTTTTTGTTTGTTGCTTTTACAGTTTTTCTTGCTCAATTGATTTCCCGTGATCAGTTTGACTGTGATAAAAAAGATACATCCGTTAAAGATGCACTATTATATTTACTGAAAGTGTCAAATACATCATATCATGTCCTTTTGGTGAGAGCTCAGGGGAACAATTTCTTTAATGCACTAATATCAAGAAAATAAGCCGCAGGCTTTCTGTTGAATTCTAATAAGTTTTTATACAATCATATCTACTCTACTTTGACCTAATAGAAAATTTGAAATTAAGCTTTAGCTTTTCCAATGGCTTAATATTTAATTATGGAAAATTTTCAAATACACACAAAATAAACAGTGTGCTGCATGCCATGTATCCATCATAAAACCTGAACAGTTATCTATCCTTTATTTTTTATTTCATCAAAGCTACTTTCTATTCTCATATTTTTTTCATTATACTTACAGTTACCTTATGGGAGATTTACATCCTTGGCGATGCTCAAATATTAAGGATCTAATCATTTATATATAACCCAGCACTTTGTCACTGTCGAAAGCATCATCTCATTTCTCTACTAAGCTAGTGTGTTTCATAGTTAACAACCTGATGCGATATTGTGACACCTAATGCCTTCTGTAGTATCTTCTTAGTTACCCTTCACTCATATTTCTTCTAATTTTTAATTTTTTAATATTCTTTTATTTAGCCTAGTTCAAATCTTTTAAACACGGTACATTAACATATTAAAGAAAGGGGAGACTTGTTTTTAATTAGCTATTTTCTAAACCACAAATAAATTGATGCTTCTTTAGAAGAAAGAATTGATTTTTTAAGCAGTAAAAATTCTATTACTACTGTTGGTATGTGGGAGAAATGAATTCATTGTTTCTAAAAAGTTGATAAAATATGAACTTCTTTATTATAAAGTACATTAACACATGTGAGAGAAATTCAAACTTAATTTAATAAGAGCTTGATCTAACTTAATGCCATTGAGAAAAATATAAACTTCTAAAATTATGATTTTTAACTGCATGTGCTAAAACTATTTGCTTTCATTTCTAATGTTCTATTGCTGATGTCTAAACATTTATTTTTCATAATGGCTACAATGTCCTTGGCAAATTGTGGTGGTTATGATTTGTTAGTTTCAATAAGGTCATTTATTAACTTTTATTCACTCACTTTAATAGTATTATTTATAAAATTTTAAAATAAGACATTTTTAAGCATAGGTATAATATCTATAATAGAACTTTTAAAAATTATTACTCCATTAATGTGAATCTATATAGTATTTGGTTATATTGATTATTATTAATGTCAACAAAATAGTTGTATATGTTATTATTGCTGCGTACTATATTATATTCTAATTGCTTTTTAAATATTCATAACTGCTCAGTCAGATATGGGCATTTATCTCCATTTTATAGCCAGGAACATTTCCCATCTTGGCAGGTTGGAGGTTAAGCATTCTGTCTCTATAAACTAATGGCATAGGGTTGAACTTCAGCACCAACATTTATCACTCCAATGACCTTTCTAGAGTTTTTATTGCTTATTGCTATGTAACTGTCAAAACTAAATAAGTTACATCAACTCTCTTTTAACTCTTGTGTTTTATCTCCTCTCTTTCTCCATGTCGTTACTTTTTCTCCATGGGTTGACCATGTAGCTTAAGCTTCATATAGGATGTTCATAGACCAATGACACTTTCATACCTTGTGATGTAGTCATAGGTAAACCTAGAAAGACCATCTTTCTCTGTCATCAGTGTTTGACACCTTTGCTATGTGTCTATCAGTGTTTAACATCTGTAATTTAAGTTTTTTTAATCCACTATTTTAAGAAATTACCTTTTTCTTAGGATAGGCTTTCAATTTTATTTTTCAAAAGAAGAAAATAACTAATAATTTAATGCCCAGTTAAAGATGAAATATATTATGCTTTCTTCAATTAGTACACATTAATACAGAATCCTATAAGTAAAATACTGCAGAAACACATTTAACATTGACTAAATAAGCCAATATTTGTAAGTCACTGGAAACTTAATAGCAAAGGTAAAACAAACAGAAATTGAAAGAATGATCTATATTAACATAACAATAATAATATTTCTTCCTTGTTTCTAATGGAATTAGTTGCTCATAGTATTTAAGGGCAAAAAAGAAAAGTTCTAATTTATAAGTAACCACCTTTCTCAATATCACACAAGAGAAGAGGGAAGGAGAAGGGAGTGGAAGAGAAGGGTGATGAAGAGGAGGAAGAGAAGGAGGATAAAAAGAGGAAGATAAAGAAGACAATTACAACAAGACAAAATAAAATCAAGTCAAGGGTACTATAGTCCAGTCTTCTGGCCATTGTGTGTTTCCTGAACTTCAGAGAAAGGATAAAAGACTAGAAAGTGAAGAACAAATATTTCACAAATAAGACAACAGGGCTAAAGAAGAGATAGAAAAGTGATGCCTTGTCCTGTCATACCATCAGTCACTGGCAGCACACTGTGCTGCTCCAAGGAAAACTTTGTCTTTCGAGGAAAGAGGTCCCCATCAACCTATGTTCTTTTTTATTCTTTAAATACCTTTGCTTCTTATTAGCAGTCTAGGTCCTCACTGTGGCATAAAAACTACTCACTTTCTTGAAGAATTTACATAGTATGTGACCACCCTTGGTTTTTGCATCTGGGTTTACCCAATAGCTCCAAAGAAACAACTTCTCCATTTTTCTTTTTCTCATGTTGTGGGAGGCAGGGGCATAGTCACATAAATAACTCCTCTTGTGTCTTTTTTTTTTTTTTTTTTTTTGGTTTTTCGAGACAGGGTTTCTCTGTGTAGCTTTGTGCCTTTCCTGGAACTCGCTTTGTAGACCAGGCTGGCCTCGAACTCACAGAGATCCGCCTGGCTCTGCCTCCCAAGTGCTGGGATTAAAGGCGTGCGCCACCACCGCCCGGCCCTCTTGTGTCTTTTTTTTTTTATTTTTTTATTTTTTTTTTTTTGGTTTTTCGAGACAGGGTTTCTCTGTGTAGCTTTGCGCCTTTCCTGGAACTCACTTGGTAGCCCAGGCTGGCCTCGAACTCACAGAGATCCGCCTGGCTCTGCCTCCCGAGTGCTGGGATTAAAGGCGTGCGCCACCACCGCCCGGCCCTCTTGTGTCTTTATATGAAAATTTTATTACATTTATTTAGTTGTTTGTTTGTTCAAGTGTTTGTGGGTCTGTTTGCACGTATGTTCTAGGAATTACGTAGAAAGTTCACAGAAGATCTTGCAGCAATCAGTTCTCTCCTTCTACCAAATTCATTTCATAATCAAATTCAGGTCCTCAGCCTTGGCAGTAATCACCTACAATAAATGAGCTACTTTTCTGTGCCTTTCCTTATTCTGTAGTCTCTCTCAGTCTATATGGCTGAGTGAGCTTAAACAGACTTCTCATAATATGCCAAGTTCTCCACCTGAAGTTAATGGTTATTAGAAAGCCACTCTGATCTGGTAGCTTTGATCTGGTATCTAAAGCTGTCAGCATTGTTCTAATTGCAATACACCCATCTTTAATCTAACCCTACACTTAAGAAAAGCACAATAAAATATGAACTTCCCTTTACTTTTGTTCAAATATGAATTATATTAATTCAGTGTATTTTTTATTTGAATTTTCAAAATTAACTCTCTCCTTATTGAAATTTTGCAGAAATTTGCTGATAGATGATGAATCTGCACAGGTAATCCTACATGCATTTCTCCTTCTATGCTAATATCCTTGTATCCTACCCTGTCTGTTAATCTAAAGGAATTTGAACAAGTTCACTAGAATTTTCCTGTTATGATACCAATTGCTAGTTGAAAGTAAAGTGGGAATTTTAAGAGTCTCTTTCTTAATAAAGTAGTACAAGAATCTATTATTTCAAAAGTTAATAAAAAAGGCACAACATGGGAAGATTCTGTCTTGGGAATAGACAGTGAATGTGATATACATAAAATAAAATGTAATTGGAATGTCCTTTATCTTACAAGTATTAATAAGGTCACATTGCTAAAGTCCAAATTATAATGCTATCAAGCTCTGAGGCTCATGGCTACGGTTTTCACTGGTTTCTCAGCTGACCACAAGGGGGAGAGCTCTAGTCATTCATTCTTGAGGTGAAGGCATTACTCACTGGGTTCTGCTTTTTTGTACCCACCAGGGCATTCTCTTTGGGGCACTCTAGCAACTTTTATTATGACCCTTCCTGTGTTCATGAGAAGGCATGTATGTCCACAATTCAGTTTCAAACTATAGGAGTCGCCATTGACACTACATAAAGGATGGGATATGAATAGACATTGATTTTTAAAGGAAGAAATATTATCTAGAATCATACCAATGCCTATTACCTAAGTCCAGTTGACACTGATTTCCACAGCCACAAATCCAACTTTAAAGAAGCAGTCTTAAAGAAAGTAACACCTGTAGAGACCAAATAGCATTTGAGTCACCTTCTCCTTAGCTGACAACAGAGTTCAACTCCATCTCCTAGGATTCACTGAAAGTACTAAGGAGTAAGGAGTAAGATGGAACCAAGAAAGCAAGATATATGTACAGGAGTTTTCACCAGCAGGCCATCAGTCAGTCAGGAGGTGAGCATCTTACAAATAGGAATAGATAGGGAAAAAAATGGCGGGAAAAGGATTTCACTTTAGAAAACTTTAAACTTCCCATTTAGTGAAATACATCAAGTAAACAAAATAATTTTATTTCATTTTCATTAAAACTTTTTCAATAAAGTTATATAGGTATAATTTAAAAAAAAATCACAACTACTTCAAACCTGATTTTTAATTTACAATGGAGCCAAATAAAGATATTATTAGGGCCAGAATTAAGCATTCTTGGAATACATGCCAAAACTTATTTTCTAAAGGAGAGGTAAAAGCATGTCATTCTAGTAATGTTTCTATTTGAATATTACTATCATATGTGAGTCTGATGTCTTAGACTTACCCTTGTTTCAGAGTCTCTAGTTTGTATAGAATCTGTGTCCACATTCTTCCATGGGTCCTTCATAATATTTCCAAAACCCATACAAAGGAAAAGCAAATGACATCAGATAGTGGTGTCGATGACAATTTTCTGGAGGAATAAGAATCAGCACTCAAAAATGATTTTATAACAAAATTGAAGACAAAGGTCTTTCTCATGGAATGGAACCCAAGTCTCTGCCAGTGACCACTGTTGAATTCAGTAGGAAAGGACTGTTTATAAATAGAGATAATACCTATGGCTACTTTAACACTTGTGTGAAAAGAGCTTCTCCATCTGCACAGCACAGGAACTTAGCTCTGGTAGACAACACACTCATGCTATGAACTGTACATACCCTTTAAATTCATGGTGGCAAAATATCTATTTTTTGTTTTATTATTTCATTTCCTTATCAAACTAATTATACATCACAATTCGATTGAGTTATTATTTTCCATTCTTCCTTAATTCATGAATATTTTATATTACATAAATTAAATAGCAAATCTTGAATAACAGATTCTAAAGTCAATTGAAATAACTGAAAGTAGGAGTAAATAAATGTGTGCAAAATCTTATCCAGACGTTATTAGCATGCACCTTATCAACACAACTGTTTATGTATAATATGCTAAATGTCTATGTAAAATGTAAATGCAAGAGTGGATACAATTATATGGCTATCAACCCGTAAAACACTCAGTGCACATTATACTTCGTGGAATATATTTTGCCTGGATGAGTTGAGACAGATTGTATAATAAAATGAACATGGCAAAAGTGGGTTTTAAGTCAGGAAACAGAACAGTGAAGCAATTTCCTGAGTTATTTAAATGCTTTCAAAGAGAAATGTCATTACATCCTTCAGTTACACTGGCATATAATTACATGAGCATCACAAATAACAATGTCTCACTAAGAAAAACAGAAGTTATTATAGAAGAATTCTTTCACACCATAAACCTTCATTTTAAGCTCAGGTAAATACACAGAAAGGGAACTTAAATTTTACCAGAATTTATTCTAGTCATGAAATCATCAGTTATCATTACAATTTGAAAAACAAAGATTCCTTCTAACTTTGTTGGAAAAATCTTTCTCAATCTTAATTATATTGTATATTAAGCATAAAATTCAAACATTTTTTTAGAGTTAAATCCAGTTAATATTTACTAATCATGGCAAGTTTTATAAATGATATTTAAATCCTGAGTTACATTTTGAAAATTATTTACTCTCCTTTGTAGCCAGTTAAATATTTGCTATAATTTCAAGTTTATGCTAGCAATAAATGGTATAACAAGCAAATATTATTCCCACTTTAAAGACCCAAATAGTATACAAAAACCTTAACTTTGTGTTGCTAGTGCTCTGAGATCTCTAGTTAGCATGTGAAGATACTTTGTAAGGGAAATAAAAGTACCTGAGTACTTTAAAGTTACTTACTAGAAAACATAGCAAAGACAAAAAGAGGAAAAAAATTACACAGCTAAAATTAAATAAGTATTCCTCTCATTTAAAACAATATGATGATAAGAAGCAATTATTCCCAGGGTTTCAGGATATAAAGACAACTTCTGAAAAGAACAGTGTTGATTTTGGTGGTGCACACATTTAATCCAAGCATCCCAGCATTTGGGAGGTGGAGGCAAATGGGTCTCTGAATTTGAAACCAGCCTAGTCTACATAATGATAGCCAAGACTGTGAAGACTATAACAGTGAGATCTTCTCTCAAAAATAAAAAAAAGCAAATAGATGAATAAAAGATAACTAGCTGAGACTGGAGAGTTAGCAGAGCAATTAAGGCACTTTGGACTCTTGCAGAGGATCTAGATTTGGTTCCCAACCACCCATAACTACAAGTCTAGGGCTGTGGCATTTTATCTGACCTCTGAAGGCACCATACACATATACAAATTAATAACACTGAATAAAAAACTTTAATGAATTATTTACTCATCAAGTGTGAATAATTCAGGCTGCCATCTCCTTATTTGGACAGGTTTAGTATGTACAGACAAATTGTACCTTATGAATCTATATAGCTGTTATATGATGAGCACATTTTTTTTCTGTTTCTCAATGTCCAAGATGGCAATGCTGATAATGGCTTCAGACCCATTCCCTCAGGTTCTTCCCTGGCTCTGCAACAGAACACCAGCTGCAGCTTCTTTTTCCCAGTACTCACATCTTCTGTGGATACCAAAGGCCAACGCCTCTGGCTTCCCTTCCCCATTCTAAGAGACCATGGATGCCAGCCCAGACTACTCTACCCAGCAAAACTTTCAATCACCATAGATGGAGAAAATAAGATATTCCATAATAAAGTCAAATTTAAACAATATCTACCTATAAGCCCAGTCCTACAGAAGGTGCTAGAATGAAAACTCCAATCCAAGGATGTTAACTACACCCACATAAACCACAAGATATAAATAATCTCATCCCAGTAAATCCCAAAGAAGCAATACACACACACACACACACACACACACACACACACCACCACCACCACCACCAACAACAACAACAACAACAAAATATCAGGAATCAACAAACATTGTTCATTTACATCTCTATCAATGGTCTCAATTCCTCAATAAAAAGACAAAGACTAACAGAATGGATGCAACAACAGGATCCATCTAGCTGTATATAGAAACCACACCTCAGCAACATGTATAAATACTATCTCACAGTAAATGATTGGGAAAAGATATCCCAAACAAATGGACCTAAGATGCAAGCTGGTGTAGTCATTTTGATATCTAACAAAACAGACCTCAAGCTAAAACTAATTAAAATAGATGGGGAAGGACACTATATACTCATCAAGACAAAATTCAACCAAGATTAAATTTCATTCCTTAACATATATGCCCCCAAACATAAGGACACCAACTTTTGTAAAAGAAATATTAATATAGCTTAAATCATATACTGACACTCACATACTAATACTGGGACACTTGAACACCCCAGTCTCACCAACAGACAGGTTATCCAGACAAAAACTAAACAGAGAAATACTGGAATAAAGAGAAGTTATAAACCAAATGGCCTTAATAGACACTTATGGAACATTTCACCCAAACTCAAAAGAATATACCTTCTTCTCAGCACCTCCTTGAACTTTCTTCAAAATTGACCACATATCCAGACAAAAATTAAGTCTCAGCAGATACAAAAAATTGAAATAACTTCCTGTATTCTATCAGACCACCATAGATTAAAGTTGCATAACAACAACAAAAACAATTTTCAAACTCGTGGAAATTGAACAGCTCTCTACTGAATGAAAAATGAGTCAAGAGAGAAATAAGAAAGAAATTAAATACTTCCTAGAATTCAATAAAAGAATTAATGCACAGCATGCCCAAACTTATTGGACACAACAAAAATATGCTAAGAGGAGGGTTCATAGCACTAAGTGCCTAGATAAGAAAATTGGAGAGATCTCATATAAGCAACTTAACAGCACAGCTGAAAGCTAGAAAAGAAGTAAGCACACTCAAGAGTAGTAGATGGCAAGAAATAAACAAATTGAGGACTGAAATAAAAAGAATAGAAACAAAGAGAACACTACAAAGAATCAATGAAACAAACTACTTGTTCTTTGAAAAAAAATCAACAAGATAGACAAACTGTTATCCAACCTATCTAAAAGAGGAAGAGAAAATATCCAGATTAACAAAATCAGAAAAAAAGAGGAGGATATAACAATGGACACTAGGAAATCCAGAGAATCATAAGAGCGTACTTTATAAACCCATACTCCATGTTAGCTAGCTTCCCTGGAGCTGTGGCCTGTAGTCTGGTTATCCTTTGCTTTACATCTAGTATCCACTTGTGAGTAAGTACATACCATGTTTGTCCTTCTAAGTCTGTGTTACCTCACTGAGGATGATATTTTCTAGTTCTATCTATTTGCCTGTAAATTTCATTGTGTCATTACTTTTTACAGCTGAGTAATACTCTTCTGTGTGTATTTCCTTTGTCCATTCTTTGGTTTAGGGACATTTAGGTTGTTTCCAGGTTCTGGCTATTATAAATAATGCTGCTGTGAACACAGTTGAGCAAAGGTTCTATGCTTGAGCATTCCTTGGGTATATACTCAAGAGTAATATCATTGGGTCTTGAAGTTAATTGATTCCTAATTTTCTGAGAAGTCACCTTACTGTTTTCCAGAGTCACTGTACAAGTTTGCACTCACAATAAGAATTGAGGTGTGTTCCCCTTGCTCCACAGCCTCTCCAACATAAGCTGTTATCAGTGTTTTTGATCTTAACCATTTTGACAAGTATAAGATGGTATCTAAGAGTTGTTTTGATTTGCATTTCCCTGATTACTAAGAATGTTGACTAATTCTTTAAATGTCTTTTGGCCATTTGAAATTATTCTGTTGAGAATTATCTGTTTAGATCTGTAACCCATTTTTTTTTAATTTGATTGCTTGGTATTTTGATGTCTAGTTTCTTGAGTGCTTTATATATTTTGGAGCTAACAAGGAGGACTCAAAGAGGGACACATGGATCACCATGGGAAGGGGAAGTATATGAGATCTCCAGAGTAAACTGGAGGCAAGGGGGATATATAAAGAGAGGATGGGATGGGAGATGTGATGATATATTGTGTATCCTAATAAAATTTACCTGAAGATCAGAGAACAGAACAAGCTACTAGATTAAATATAGAGGCCAGGCAGTGGTGACACACACTTTTAACCCCAGTACTTGGGAATCATGCACCTTTAATCCTAGCACTTGGGAGGCAGAGATCCATCTGGATCTCTATGAGTTCAAAGCCACCCTGGACTATATAAGATAGATTCAGTCTAGGAGAGAAAGAGAGCGAGGCAGTGGTGGCACACACCTTTAATCCCAGTATTTGGAAGTCAAACTCCTTTAATCCCAGCATTAGGAAGGTTGAGACAGGTCGTGATGGTTGGGCAGATAAAGGTATCTATGGCATGAGGAGAGAGTAACTAAAAGTTTTTCAGGCTGAGGAATTGGTGAGGTAAGAGGTAGTGGCTCTGGCTTTTTCCTTTGTCTCTCTGATATTTCAGCATTTACCCCAATATCAGGCTCAGTATCGGGTTTTTTATTAAAAGACCATTTTAAGACTTGTGTTACAAGGGATAAGAATGTGAGGGAATGGGGAGGTCGAACTAGGGGAGGGATGGAGTGGGAGAACAATGAAAGATATATCTTGATAGGGGGAGACATTATTGGGTTAGGGAGGAACCTGGTGCTAGGAAAATTCCCAGGGATCCACAAGGATGACCCCAGGTTATACTACTAGCAATAGTGGAGAGGGTGCTTGAACTGGCCTACCTGGGTAATCAGATTAGTGAATACCCTAAATGTTATCATAGAGCCTCAATCAGTAATTGATGAAAACAGATCAGAGATCCACAGTCAAGCACCAGGCCGAACACCAGGAGTCCAGTTGAAGAGAGGGAAGAGGGATTATATGAGTGGGGGAGGGGAGTGTCAAGATCATGATGGGGAAAGCTACAGAGACAACTGAACCAACTATAGGGAATTCACAAGATTGACAGCTATGGAGCCTGCATGGGACCAGACTAGTCCCTCTGCATATGGGAGACAGTTGTGTAGCATGGTGTGTATGAGGGGTTCCTGGCAGTGTGATCAGGATCTGTCCCTGGTACATTGGCTGGCTTTTTGGAATCTATTCCCTTTGGTGGAACACCTTACTCAGCTTTGATGCAGAGGGGAGAAGTTTGTTGTAGAGATGAGAGGCTACCTCAACTGAATGTACCAGGCTTTGTTGACCCCATGGGAAGCTTTAACCTTTTGGAGGAAGGGATAGAGGGAATGGGAGGGGGAGGGTGGTGGGGAGTGAGAGGAGGGATAAAAAGAGGATCTGTGGTTCCTATGTAAAATGAATTAAAAAATTCTTAAATAAAAAATGAAAAAAAAACCTGTACTCCATCAAATTGGAAAATCTAAATGAGGTGGATAATTTTCTCAATATGTACCACTTACCAAAGTTAAATCAAAATCAGATAAGCAGTTTACACAGACCTATAACCTGTAGTGAAATAGAAGCAGTCATTAAAAAAAAAAAGCCCAGGACCCTATGGTTTTGACAGAGAATTCTACCAGACTTTCAAAAATGATTTAATGACAGTATTCCTCAAATTATTCCAGAAAGTAGAAACAGAAAGGATATTGCCAAATTCATTTTATAAGACCGCAGTTACTCTGACACCCAAACCACATAATGACTCAACAACAACAAAAAAGAATCACAAAGCAATTTCTCTTACAAACATATATGGGAAAATACACAATAATGACACTTGCATATGTGCATGAGGACATGTGTGTGTCCTATGAGAGTATGTGCGTGTAGATGTGCATCAGTACCAGTGTGTTCATAAGATAAAATGACATTTATGGTTCTATTTGAGGAAAAGGGTGTATAAAGCAGCGTATTGTTTTAAATAAGACTAATATTAATTGTTCAGGGAGCTGGACTTTTTTCCCCTCAATTAAAACTATATTTTTTTCTTTCGGATTTAAGGAAGTATTACTAGCGGAAGGCAGTTTAACATGGTGAGAAATGTCAGACTGTTGAGAGGTATGCAGCCTGATTTAAAACTAATCCCAGAACTCTTTTAAAGAACAATAAAACATATTTTACAAAAAAAGGAAAATAGAATCAAAGAACATATCAAAAGATTGTCCACCATGAACAAGTAGGCTTTATTGCACAGATACAGGATGGTTTGATATGAAAATCAGCAAATGTACTCCACAATATAAACAAAATGAAGGGAAAAAACAAGCAAGATCGGGCTGGAGAGATGGCTCAGCGATTAAGAGCACTGGTTACTCTTCCAGAGGTCCTGAGTTCAATTCCCAGCAATTCCCACATGATGGCTCACAACCATCTGTAATGAGGTCTGGTGCCCTCTTCTGTCCTGCGGGCATACATGCAAGCAAACACTGTATACATAATAAAAAATAAATAAAAAATAAAAACAAAAAAAAACAAGCAAGATCATCTCATTAGTTGCAGAAAACAACTTTGATATACTCCAACAACACTTTATAATAAAAGTCCTGGTGAGATTAGTGGTACAAGGGACATACCTAAACATAATAAAGGTAACTTAAGCAAGCCTATAGCTGACATCAGATTGAATGGAGAGCAACTCCAAGCAATTTAACTAAAATCAGGAACAAGACAAGGCTATTCACACTCTCCTTATCTTCTGTAGTCCTTGAAGTTTTGACAAAAGCAATAAGACAACTGAAGGAGATCAAGAGAACACAAACTAGAAAGTACGAAGCCAAAGTAGCACTCTTTGAAGATGATATGATAGTATACATAATCAACCCCCAAAATTCCACCAGTGAACTCCAACACCTCATAAACACCTTTAGCTAATGGCTGGATACAAGCTTAACTAAAGAGAAAAACCAGTAGCCCTCCTACATAAAAATGGACTGAAAAAAGAAATCATGGAATGTGGTGATATTGTGTTCACCAAAATATTGTGCACCCTAATAAACTTATCTGGGGTCAGAGAACAGAACAGCCACTAGATATAGAGGCCAGAAAATGGTGGTACACATGCCTTTAATCCTATCACTTGAAGAGCAGAAATCCATCTGGATCTCTGTGAGTTTAAAGCCATACTGGAAACAGCCAGGCATGGTGACTCATGCCTTTAATCCCAGAAAGTGAGCCGTTAATCCCAGGAAGTGATGGCAGAAAGTAGAAAGGTATATAAGGCATGAGGACCAGGAACTAGGGCTAGTTAAGCTTTTAGGCTTTTGAGCAGCACAGTTCACCTGAGATCTATGAGGCTTCCAGGCTGAGGAAACAGGATCAGCTGAGGAATTGGCGAGGTGAGGAAGCTGTGGCTTATTCTACTTCTCTGATCTTCCAAAATTCACCCCAATGCCTGGCTTCAGGTTTTATTTTATTAATAAGACCTGTTAAGATTCATGCTACAATGGAAACAACACCTCTTTACATTAACTCCAAAGATTATAGAATATCTTGGGGGTAACTCTAACCAAGCAAGTGAAAGACTTACATGAAAAAAAAAAAAACTTCTGCTGTGGGATGTTAATGTATGTCCTGTGGGAGCCCTTCTTGGGTTCCTTGTGGCGTTACCCAGCAGGTTTGCATAGAGGATGATTAGGACCATGGGCCTGAGTGCAGGTGTCTGAGATGGTCTGCACTTGGCTGTACTGGGGGATGGTCTGTATGTCAAGTTGCTCTGATTGGTCAATAAATAAAACCTGATTGGTCGTGGCTAGGCAGGAAGTATAGGCGGGACTAACAGAGGAGAAATAAAAGAACAGGAAGGCAGAAGGAGACGCTACCAGCCACTGCCAGGACAAGCAGCATGTGAAGATGCTGGTAAGCCACGAGCCGCGTGGCAAGGTATAGATTTGTAGAAATGCGTTACTTTAAGATATAGGAACAGTTAACAGGAGGCCTGTCACGGCCATACAGTTTGTAAGCAATATAAGTCTCTGTGTTTGCTTGGTTGGGTCTGAGCGGCTGTGGGACTGGCGGGTGACAGAGATTTGTCCTGACTGTGGGCAAGGCAGGAAAACTCTAGCTACAAACTTCTAGTATTTGAAGAAAGAAATTGAAGAGGATATCAGAAGATGGAAAGATTTCAATAACACAAGTGACATCTCATATTGGCAAGGATATGGAGCAAGGGAACACTGCTCCATTGTTTGTGAGAGTGCAAACTTATAAAGCTACTATGGAAATCTATATAGCCATTCCTAAGAAACTTGGGAATCCATCTGACTCAAGACCCAGCTACACTACTCTTGGGGATATACCCCAAGGACATGTCATTCTACCACAAGGACACTTATGAAATTATTTTGATTGCATGCCAGCAAAACCTAAAGAATGGAAATACACACACACACACACACACACACACACACAACCAATACCATTACCAAAAACCAAAATAACAGGAATTAACAATCATTGGTCATTAATATCTCTCAGTATCAATGGACTCAATTTACAAATAAAAAAACACATGCTAACAGAATGAATATGAAAATAGGATCCATCATTCTGCTACATACAAGAAACATACCTCAGCATTAGAGTAAAATGTTAGAAAGAGATTTCCTAATCAGATGGAACTCTGAAGTAAGCTGCTGTAGATAACCTAATAGCTAACAAAACAGACTTCCAACCAAAATTAATCAAAAGAGATGAAGAAGGGTATTTAATACTCTTAAAAGGAAAAATTCACCAAGATTATATCTTAATTCTGATCATGTATGCCCCAAATGTAATGGCACCCACATAAATAAAAGAAACTTTACTAAAGTTTAAGTCACACATCAAAATCTGTACAATAATAGTGGGAGACTTCAATGGACCTCACTCTCACCAATGGATAGGTCTGCCAGACAGAAACTTAACAAGAGAAATAAGGTAACTAACAGATAGTACAACTCGAATGGACTTAATAGCTATCTACAGAACATTTCTCCAAAACACAAAAGAATATACCTTCTTCTCAGCACCTTATGGATCATTCTCCAAAATTGACCATATACTTGGCCACAAATCAAGCCTAGGAAGATACAAAAATATTGAAATACCTCCCCTGTATCTTATCAGATCACCATGGATTAAAGCTGATGGATTTCAACAAGAAAAGAAAAAAGAAAAAGAAAAAACAGAAATCCTACAAACTCATGGAAGCTGAACAACTCTCTACTGAGTTACCACTGGGTCAAGGAAGAATGAAAGAAAGAAAGAAAGAAAGAAAGAAAGAAAGAAAGAGAGAGAGAGAGAGAGAGAGAGAGAGAGAGAGAGAGAGAGAGAGAGGAAGGAAGGAAGGAAGGAAGGAAGGAAGGAAGGAAGGAAGGAAGGAAGGAAGGAAGGAAGGAAGAGAAAGAAAGAAAGAAAGAAAGAAAGAAAGAAAGAAAGAAAGAAAGAAAGAAAGAAAGAAAGAAAGAAAGAAAGAAGGAAGGAAGGAAGGAAGGAAATAAAGAAAGAAAGAGAAATTAATTAATTAGTTAGTTAATTAAAGACTTCCTAGACTTCAATGAAAATGAATGCACAGCAAACCTAAACTTATGGGACACAATGAAAGCAGTGCTAAGAGGAAAGTCCACAGCACTGAGTGCTTTCATGAAGAATTTAGAGAGATCTAATACTAGCAGCTTAACTATATACCTGAAAGCCCTATAACAAAACAAAATGTTAAAACAAAAAGAGCAAACATACCCAAGAAGAAAAGATAGCAGAAAATATGCACTCTAAAGGCTGAAATCAGTAAAATAGAAACAAAGATAACAATACAAAGAATCAAAGAAACAAAGACTTGATTCTTCAAGAAAAATCAACTAAATAGATAAGCATTTATCCAAACTAACTAAATGGCAGAGAGAGAATACCAAAATTAACAAATCAAAAACAAAAAGGGGTCCTTAACAACAGACTCTGAGGAAGTCCAGAAAATCATTAGTTCATACTTCAAAAACATATAACCTACAAAATTTGAAAATCTAGAAGAAAGAGAAATTTTTCTTGACAAATATAACTTATCAAAGTTAAATCTAGATCAGATAAACAATTTTAAAAGATGTATAACCACCAAGGAAAGAGAAGCAGTCATTAAAAGTCTCGCAACCCAAACAAGCCCAGGACAAGATGTTTTTAATGCAGAATTCTAGCAGAATTTTAAAGAAGAGTTAGTGCCAATACTCCTCAAACTATCCCACAAAATAGAAACAAAAGGAAGTTTGCCAAATTCTTTCTATGAGGCAACAGATACCTAAAACACACAAAAACACAACAAAGAAAATTACATACCAATTTCCTTCATGAACATTGAAGCAAAAACTCAACAAAATACTGGCAAGCCAGATAAAATAACATATCTAAAGATTATCCACTATGATCAACTAGAATTCATCTTAGAGATACAGGATGGGTCAACATATAAAAATCTGTCAATGTAACACACCATATAAACAAACTGAAAGAAAAAAAGCCACACAATCCTCACATTAAATGCTGAAAAAGCCTTTGACAAAATCCAACACCCCTTCATGATAAAAGTCTTAGAGAAATCAGGGATATAAGTCGCATACCTAAACGTAATAATAGCAATATACAGCAAGCTAATAGCCAATATCAAATTATATTGCAATAAACTCAATGTAATTCAGCTAACATCAGGAGCTAGACAAGACTGTCCATTCTCCACATTCAATAGAGTACTTAAAGTTCCAGTGATATGATAACCAAAGTAAACCAAGGGGATACAAATGGGACAATGAAGAATTCAAAGTATCCTTATTCACAGATAATATGAGAGTACACATTGGGGACCTACATAAATCTACCAGGAAACTCTGACAAATGATAAACACCTCCAGTGATATGGCTGGATACAAGATTAATTTAAAAAAAAAATCACTAGCCCTCCTATATACAATTGACAAGTGAGCTGAGAAAGAAATCGGAGAAACAATACCCTTTCAATATCCTCAAATAATATAAATCATCTTGAAGTAACTCTAAGAAAGCAAGTGAAAGACCTGTATGACAAGAATTTCAAGTCTTTGAAGAAAGGAATTAGAGAAGATATCAAAACATGCAAAGATCTCCCATGCTGTTAGATTGGTAGGATTAACATAGTAAAATTTGCCATCTTACAAAAAGCAGTCTACAGATTCAGTGCAATCCTCATCAAAATCCTAACACAATTCTTTACAGACCTCTAAATAACAATACTGAACTTCATATGGAAAAAAAATAAAATAAAAAAGAGGATGGCTAAAAATCCTGCAAAATAAAAGAACTTCTGGAGGTATCAACGTGTCTGCTTTCAAGAGGTACTACAGAGCTATAACAGTAAAAACCACATGTTATTGGCATAAAAAGACACATGAATCAATGGAATGCAATCAAAGTCTCAGACTTAAATCAACATACCTATGGACATCTGATTTTCAAAAGAAACCAAAATTATACAATGGGAAAAAGAATGCATCTTCAACAAATGCTGCTATCATAACTGGATGTTGACATGTAGAAGAATGCAAATAGATCCAAATTTAGCACCCTGTACAAAATTGAAGTCCAATTGGTTCAAAGGCCTCAACGTAAATCCCGATACACTTAGCCTGAGAGAAGAGACAGAGGGAAATAGCCTTGAATGGACTGTCATAGGAAACAACTTAAAGAATACCAGTCCAACGATTATACAGACACTGAGATCAACACAATCATTGGGATCTCATGATCCCAACAGAATGGGAAGAGATCTTCACCAACCCTATATTTGACAAAAGGCTAATTTCCAAAATATATAAAGGACTCTAGAAAAAAAAAGAAGTCTTTAACTTTAACATAGTGAAATTATATACAACAAAAACAGACTGAAAGAGAGAAATGCTGTGAGATGTCCTTCTGTATGCTGTGAAGAATATGTGTTTCTCTCATTGATTGATAATAAAGTTGTTTTGGCCTATGGCCAGACAGAAAAAGCTGGGCAGGAAAGCCAAATAGAGATACAGGGAGAAGAAGGGTGGAGTCAGGGAGATGCCAGCCAGCCATTGAAGCAAGATATGTAAAAGAATGAGGTAATAAGCAACAAATCCAATGGCTAAACATAGATTAGAAATATGGGTTAATTTAAGTGTAAAAGCTAGTTAGTGATAAGCCTAAGCTACTGAGCAAGCATTTATAAGTGAAAAAAAAAGAACTCAAGAAACTAGGCATCAAAAAATAAATAACACAATTAAAATGGGGGTATAGATCTAAACAGAAAACTCTCACAGAGTAATCACAAATGACTAACCAAGAAACATTTAAGGAAATGTTCAACATTCTTAGCCATCAAGGAAATGAAATTAAAAATAACTCTGAGAGTTCATCTTACACCTTTCAGAACAGCTAAGATGAAAAACACAAGTGACAGCTCATGTTGGAGAGGATGTGGAGCCTGGAGACCATTCTTCTATTGCTGGTGGGAGTGCAAAATTGTACAGCCATTTTGGAAATTAATATGAGATTTCTCTGAAAATTGGGAATTGATCTACTACAAGAACCAATATAGCACTCTTGAGCATATACTCAAAAGATGCTCAATAAAAGCACAAGGACACTTGTTCAACTATGTTCATAGCAGCTTTATTTGTAATAGCCAGAAACTGGAAACAGCCTAGATGTACCTCAACCAAAAAAAATGAATAAAGATAATGTGGTGCATTAACACAATGGAGTATTACTCAGCTTTTAAAAACAATGACATTATGAAATTTCAAGGGAAATGGATGGAACTAAAGAAAAATCTCCCTGAGTGAGATAACTCAGACTCAGAAAGACAAATATAGTATATACTCACTTATAAGTGGATATTTGCTGTAAAATAAAGGATACCTGTACTACCAACAACAGACCCAGAGAGACTAGGTAATAAGGAAGGTACAATGTAGAGATGCCTGAATCTCCCTGGGAAGGAGCAATAGAAGAGATTTTGTGAGTGTACTGAAGGCTGGTGTGGATGTGAACATGAGAGATCAGGTTGTGGTGGGGGACAGAGAAGGAGTGTACTGAAAGAAACTACTGAAAAGGGAGGCATTTCAGGGTCAAGTAACAACCTGGGACAAGGGAATCTCCCAGGAATATACAAGGATGACTCCAGCTAAGACTCCTAGCAAAGACAAATATGTACCCTAACCTGGTCATCTTCTGTGACCAGGTCAGACTTTAAGTGGAGGGAGCAAGAAACCAACCTAGCCACAACCTTCAGTCTTACCTGCCTATGGTATAAAGGTGATGTAGAGATTGAGGGAGTGGCCAAATAATGACTAGTCTAGACTAAAACCCATACCAGGAGAGTAAGCCCACCATTGATACTGCTTGGAGCACCAAGATGAACAGGCTGGATGCCCCCAGAGACTTAAGAGAGAATGAAACATGACTGGAGGTAAAAGCATGTCAATGTAATGATGCCTAATGATATTCTCCTATACTCATATATTGGTGCTAGCCCAGTTGTCATCAGAGAGGCTTTATCCAGCAACTGATGGAAACAGATGCAGACTAACAACCAAACATCAGGCATAGCTCCGGGAATCCTGCAGAAGATGGGGAAAAAAGATTGTAGGAGAAAGAGGGGTCAAGGACACCAAAAGGAAACCCGCAGAATCAACTAACCTGGGCTCGTTCATAAAGGCTCACTGAGACTAAACCAACAACCAGGGAGCCTGCATGGGACTGACCTATGCCCTCTGCATATGTTACAGTTGTATTGCTTGATCCTCTTGTAGGCCTCCTACCAGTGGAAGCAGGGACTTTCTATGACTCTTTTACTAGCTTTTGGGACCCTATTCCTCACACTAGATCACTTTTCCCAGCCTTAATACATGGGGAGGTGTTTAATCTTACTACAACTTGATATGCCATGTTTTGTTGATATCCATGGGAGACCTGCCTTTTCCTTAACAGAAATGAAGGAGTGGATTGGAGAGTGGGAACAGAGGGTATGATTAACTAAGAGGTACTTAATATGTATTACTCAGTTTCTGGGGCAAACATTTAACAATTCACTTCAATGCCCAGCTATAAATACTTTTGTCATCATTTTTGCAACTTTGCCCTAGAACTATTATGATAAAGTATAAAAACAGGCCAACTTCTGTTTTTACATCAGAGTTAGCAGCATAGTTTACAGGACAAAAAGAACCAATAACAAAGTAAGAACTCTACCAAACTAAAAATTCCCACTTCAAAGTATTTCATTAATTTCTAATGCCTATTGGGCAGGAGAGACTGTGAAATCAGTAAAGTGTTTGTCATATAAGGACCTAATTTCAATCCCCAGAATGCATACAAATGTTTGGAACAGTGATGTGTGCTCATGATCTCAGTGCTGGGCAGAAGAGTTATGAGGGTCCCTGGGGCTGGCTAGGTAGATGTTTAGCTGATTCAATGAACTATGCCTCAAAAATAAGGTTAAAAATAAGCTGAATGATTAAGAAAGACATCCAAAATCTAGCTCTTGCCCCTATGATTTTCCATAAACTTTATTTTCTTTATTGAGTGGAAAATATGAATAACAATTATTTCTAATTCAAATGATTGACTGGCCAAAGTTGAGATGCTTAGGGAGCTCAAGACATTGTACTTTCATACTGACCTGGGCAGTATACATAGTAACAGCTAAGTTCCATCACCTGAAACCAATTTCTTTTCTTGACAGTTCCTAGGGTCACAGAAAATTTCCCTAACTCTATGACAAAGGCCAATCATGAAATCTTGCGCTTCAACTTTCATATCTGTAAAAACGAGGTCATGATGAGGTTATAAGAAGGTCAACTCCATCACACCAAGCATTAAACACAGAGCTTGGCACAATATGTGTCCAATGCTGGATATTATGATTGCTATTACTTGAAGTGTATACATAATGTAACTTCCAAAGGACAAAAGTGTATAGCCTCTCTTGACTCAAACAATAGAACAATAGAAAGAAGTGAACCACGGAAAACTAAAATTCTCCCAAGAATCCCAGGTTGGGAAGAGGCGGTTGAATTGCTGGTGCCAAGCAAATCACTTGCCTACTAGGAAAAGATTTCACACATTTCTGCTGGCTGAAATGAACATAAGCATATATCCTGGCTTTTCTTTAATCTTGTCTATTAAGCTGTAACACTGCAACAGAAAAAAAGAGAACCTAAAAGTCTTTCTGCCCCAAGTTGGCCAAACTCCCTTTATCAATTTGTCTCCCCATTCCTTTTCAAATGCAGTAGGTTTATGAATAAATGCCCTTGCAACAGAAGCATTCATAGTTTATAATAGTATACTGAGAGTAGTTCCATGCTGGATTATTTGGACACAGGCCCGTTAATAATAGAATAAATCTATAATGCTTCCTTGTGAGTATGTATAGCTGTGGACATATCCTTGGAGACCTTGGTAGGGGAGTAGTCATCTTGGCAGTACTTGAGTGACTCTAGAGTTTTAGACCAACTTCTATGAGGATCTCACTGACCAGGCAGTTCTCTTGTAGTTAAAGCTTTCCATCTTGGAGGGAAACTTAAGACACGTTACAAAAGGGAAATGAAACAACAGGATATCTTAAGACAGAAGGTTAACAAGGAGATGAAACAAAATGATTTTCTAAGGGTAAGTAAAACTTCCATCCTAAATAAAGTCTCAGTAAGACAGGAAACACCTGAAAATCTCACCAGGAAGTCCCTGAAACTGAACCAATCTACTAGGCCCCTCCCTCTCCATGAGTATATAAGCAAAAAAGATTGCAGATAGTCAATCACTGACCAGCTGAGCTGCTTAGAAGAGGCTCTCACCAGGCAGCCTATAAGAAGCAGAAATCAGCTAAGCAGTTCGAAAGGAGCCAGACTGCCAAGAGGAAACAGACTGAATGAGTTGCCTAGAAGAAGCCCAGGCCAACGGAGCCACAAGGAAAGGACATCCTCCAACATGGTGAGGTGCTTGCACTTTGTGCAATGCTAGCACCCATACTGGAGTGAGCTTTGGTGATACAACTGTCTTTGAGTCATCTCTGCTGCTGTTAGTATTTCTTACCCATATTCCTGTAAATAACATCAACAAGACACATTGGCGAAACAAGTAGGACTTTAATAATATCCATATTTTGTTCTTCTATCAGTCTGCACCTGGGATGAGTAAATGTTTATTCATGTAGAAGAGTATGAGAAAAACCACCACATTTCCAAAGAAGGCAGTGTGAGCATCACAGTCATAGAACTTTATGGGCTAGAGTCTACAAATAGCCAATACTGTTGCATGTCAGAGAGTGTTTTACCCTATCAGCATCCTCTCTGTTTTGTCAAATGCATATAAAAGTACCTGCCTTGTAGGTTGCTAACATCATAGTCTATAATACAATATGGTGGCAGAGATAGGAGCTCAGGCAGCTGTAGGATGTCAAACAGAGAAAGTGCCTTAGAGCTATGCTCTCAAATACTCCACATGGAGCTCTGTGAGCTAACTTAAACAATATGGGAAAATGATACTCAGTAAAGGATCTTGTGTATAACTGTGAAGTTTTAAACTTATGATCTATGTACAAAGGTCATTAGTCTAGTTTGAACTTGCTCTGTGGTAAAAATGAGCTGAATATGTGCAGTTTGTGTTAAACAGAGGGGAGATTATAATTTTCTGTGTTAGTCTGAGCAAAAGGAACAAAGCAAGGTTTAAGTGTCTTCAGTTTCATGGGACAATGGATCTGGTTATGTAGCATATCCTAGTATATTTTCTATGTATCAAAATTATACAGCTAAATGAGAAGTCATTTTCCTGACTACCCACAGATGTATGTGCCCATAAGATATGAGATTACATATATACATTTTATGAAAATGCATGGTAATGGGGAGAATATAGCTGTGCTTGCATAAGAAGTTTGACTCAAGAAACAGCCAATTCATTCAAAAAGCAATAATTCCAACAAGCCTTGAGTAATGGCTTAGTCCTCTTCCAGAACCGTTGGTTCTGATAGGTTGACCTTTTGAGCACTAGTTGTCACATGCTATATACTCCCATGACCTTTTGCTATGAACTTTTGCTATCAGCAGCTCTCAGTAAGTAAATAACTTGAGGAGTGTTTATCTTGTAAATGAATGAATTAACAAAGAATGATTTTTATAGTTACATTGTTTATAAGTCTCAGGTCACATTTTCCTTTGAAGTGCAATAGCTTTCTAGTTAATTCTGCATGGCTTCAAGGTTTCTTTGTTTTGATGTCTTATATTCTATACCAGGACAAATTAATTGCCAGTGGAATATACATGTAATTAAAGTTCTATAATAGTGTTTTTCTTTCAGACATAAAGATATTTTTCATTGTCCTGTTTCTACTATATTTATACTTACTGATTTCATTGTTGTTCATTTTAGTAAAAATAAACTAAAATCAAACAGATATGTAGCTTTCCTACCAACTTTTTCTTGATCTTAAAAGTAATTACCTAGATACAAATTATCATTAGTATAACAATTTTTACCAGTACCTTAACCAATTTAAAGAGTACATTCTAGAATGTTGATATCCTATTAGTTCTTTTGTAGCTTCTCAGGGTAGAAAGCCTTCAACTATACATAGGAAGTAGTTTCTTCATTCAAAATCCATCTTACAGCTAATTCTCTATCCCAAACAATGAGTTGTTGGCACAGCCAAGAACAATACAGACTCGGTCCTTTTTCCCAAGGGACTTGAATGCTGTATCTCTTCAATGTTTGGAGGTTTTAGGTGGTAGCCATAGAAACAAATTCTAGAAAAACATATTTATTACAGTCTCATGAGATTATGAAACTAATGCCTCTAGGTTTCAAAATCAAGTATGATTAGAAAGCATTTATTTTCTTTTTGCATTGTCTACTGACAGATATCTCTTCTTCATATTAAAAAAGTCACAACACATTAAATACTGACAGGGATCAGTTCACTCAGAGCTTTTCATTTGTTAGAAAAGCACTCTCCCATGCAGCTATACGCTTGATTTTTATGGATTTACAAGTGAAATGCCCTGCTAAGTATGATGGTACGCATATGTGCTTCCATGTACTGCCAATCCCATGAGAGACTGAGGCAGGAAAATCAAGAATTCAAAAACAACCTGGGTTGAATGGAAAGTCTTTGTCTAAAAAAATAAAACAAGAAAAATCTCAGAATAAATACTTTATTTTCCTTTACTTATTTCAGCATGTATCTGACTTTCTTTCATATACATGTTTGCCTACATCTATTTACCCTGTTAAATTTTAAATAAAAAACTTGAGGTTATTTTTAAAGTATATTTAACCTCAATGATACTTTAGCAAATTTCTAAAAATATGCAAAATTATACATATAAATATAAATGTGATTTTCATAAGTTAATAAATGATTTTATATGATATGTAAATGTGTAAATAAAGTCATATATACCACATAGCATTGTTGATAGAGACAAGCCCCAACTGTTACATAAGCTTACAAAGGAGATCAAAAAAAAATCTCCCTCACCAGTGGCAGTGGAGCTGTCATAGAGAGGAGGCACAATGCATTACTCATATATTCATGGTAATAGTGTAAATAAATTGACTGTGCTGTCAGATGTATAAAAGTATGGCGCATGCAGTTATGCCTGAAATATAACACTGGATAATGATAGTAAATGACTGACTGACACTGGTTTACTTGTTTAATGTTCTATGTATTTTATGATTATGTTAGAGTGTACCCCTTCTACTTTTGAAACTCAGGCACTATAAAACAGTACATCACCTTGCCCCATGCTGCTTGTACCAGCAGTAGCCTCATGAATATTACACTTTCCACATCTCTTGATTGCTTCCAGAAGCCACCTGAAGTGATAATCCATCCTGTCTATGTTGTTGTAAGTAGACCCTATGATGCCCAAAGTTCGCCCATGTTTCTTAGAATGAAGCCTCTTGTTCAGTGGTAATTTCCTCCCCTTTGTAATCATGTTGCCTCCCTTAGTTTCAGTTACTCCTTGGGGAAGAAGCTATTTCTGACCCCTTCTCAGACCCTGCCTGGACCTGTCTCATCTTTTGGAGATCTTCCCTTCTTTAACACCTAAACAACCAGCTCCACTCATCACAAAGCAGCCTGAGCTTTGTTTCATATCAACATAGAATAAGTGATTGACACACTATACCATGCAGGTGGATCCATGTGTGGACTGAAACTCTAAAATATAGCTAAATGTTCAGAACAACAACAGAAACAGGAAGTCATTAGCTTAGATTTTTGGAATGGAATTGGACTGAATGCTAATGAATTCAGGATTTTAGTTTTTCTTCCCCTTCTAAGACCTTTTCTGTATCTTTAAAAGTCTATCTTTTTCATGAGATGATGTTTCAAAATCTTCTTTGCCCATTGTCCCATATTTATATGAAAATTTTTTATCTATTATGAAAACAGAAAAGCTGGCTCCAGGAGAATGAGAGTCATGTGACCCTGAAAGAGGAGAATAAGATTTCTCTAATAAGCAATACCTCTACTTACTTTGGGAACTCTCACACATGGTCTCAGGATCTTTTGGTCTTCCTTGAGCCCATAAAAAATGGTTATTTTAGGCAGAGAGAACTCCTCCATTTTTCTTAGAGCTGGCCTTGAATAGATTGTCTTGCATCCACCAAATTCTGTCTCTAAATCTGTGTTAGAGCAAGAAACATTATAGACTTCAGGGTTTTCATATAAATAGCCACGTGTGACAAAGAACATTTAAAGATTATTCATGGATAATTACTATAGTCTTCTTTCATAGATGTTTTATAAAATATTAAAAATTTTGTTTAAAAATAATGTTTACTTATTTTGACAAAATATATATTTATCATATTTTGCAGAACAAGATAAGCTTAAGAGAATAAACAAGGTTGTCTAAAACAGCGGGAGCTATAGAGTAGACAGATTTGTGATCAAGATTAGTTTGTTGCAATTATAGAAATGGAGAAATCAGACTATCTAGTGTTTCTAAACTGGAAACTCAAGACAGCCTGTAATCAATATCTAGCCCACATCTGAAGCCCAGAAAACCAGGCAATCTACAGCAATAAGTCAGACTTACAGAACCAGTCTAATGTCAGCCTGGAGTCAGGAGGAGTGGATTCAATTTTTTATGGTTCTTTTGTGTTCTGTTCTTATTTGAATGGATTCGATGCTTCCTTTTAAAATTTGAAAAGGCAGTTTGATGACATATAGAGTCAAGTGTTTATCTTCTGGAAACACCCTACAGATACACCCGGGTCTGGTTAAGGGAAGTATCTGGGCCCTCTATAATCCATCCAGTGAAGCTGTCAGAAGACTGAACCATTGTAGCACTCCTTCCCTTCAGAGTGTTATTATTCTACTTTCTCACTGCAGCCCATCTCATAAGCAAAAATTAATGGCTGTACGATCTCCAGGGTTGACTGTCACCATTACACCTGTGTGAAAAGACTCGACTTCCCTAGTGCCCAAACAAATACTCTATGGTAGAATTAATTGACCCACCTTAGATAAAGTGTTCCAATTTTATGAAATCTATTAGTCTAGAAGAAAAGTCACCTTTGAAAGGATGTGAAGGTTTCCATAGTATCATGAAAAATTGAGAAAATCTTTTCAAAAAATCTAAAGTAGTTAATGTAAAAGGAGAAACTGGGCATCCAACTTGAAATGAGTCCATGATATAATTAAAGAACACTCCTTACTTGCCAGGCAACATCTTCATGTTTCACTGACAACATGAGTCAGTATTTCTGAGTCCTTGCCATCTTTTCACTGCCCATCCTGAATATGTCTTTCTATATTATCAAATATAGCTCATCAGCTGAAGAATTGCCATGTTGTTCCAGAAAATCATCCATGTTCTTCACCCTTGTTTTCATTCATGCCAATATTGACTTTTATTGCTTCTGCTGCCTAAATCTGCCTTTGCTATTCATATGTCATGGTACAGCATATACTTAGGACTTCATAAACAGGTCTACCATTTGTATGAGGTAATATTTTAGGAAAAGCAACCAATGAGGTATAGTCCCTAGTATAAATACTGCATTGCCACTGAATCCCTTCTCCCATACACATAAACTACTTGAAATCCACCTCCTACTCAGTTCATATCCCTAATTGTTATGGTGCATCTCCTCAAAATTCATGTTGAAATTTCATTGTCATTGTAATGCAATTAATAGGAAATTAAATCATAAAAGCTTCATTTTTCTAAATGAAATGGCATGTTTATTGTAGAAATGAATTAGCTATCATTATAATATGTTTATGCCATGCCCCATTTAGTTTATTGCTTTCAGGTACCATGTATGCTAACTTACCAATCTGTGATGTCATGATGCAGCAAACAGACCCTCACCAGTATCTTAGTTACTTTTGTATTGCTGTTAAAAAAAACCCAGCATATTCAAGGCAACTTACAACAAAGAGCATTTAATTTAGCTTATGGTATCACAGGGTAAGAGTAAACAAAGATGGCAGAGAAAAAGGACAGCTGAGAACTCACATCTAGATCCACAATCATGAGTCAGAGAGGAAAAAGAATTAATAACTTAAATTTCAAAGCTCATCCTGAGTGACACATCTCCAACAAGGCAACACCTCCTAATCCTTCCCAAACTGTTTCACCAACTGGAGACCAAGTGTTTCAATAAGAGCCATTCTCATTCACACCATAACATTCCTCTCCCTGCCCTCATAGGCTCATGTCCATGACATAATGCAAAGAAAGCCCTCATACTCTTTCACAGTCTCAACACCATTTAAATTCCAAAGTTCATGTATCTTCTGAGACTCAAGGCAGTATTGTAATTATGATTTCTTATAAAATTAAATGGCAAATGATATCCTTGGAAACTGCAACGGCACAGAATATACATTACCATTCCAAAGGGTAAGCGTGGTGTCACAGCAAGGTTATAGTGGACCAAAGATAGACTGAAATCCTACAGGAAAATCTCCGAATCCAGCGCAGCAAATTCCATGTCTGATGCCAAAGGGCACAGATGGCTTTTCCCTTCTTGCTTGCTGCCTGTAACATATTTCTCTCACAGGCTGCCTCCACTCCCTGTACTTGTCAGATGTACCGTGGCTTTGGCATCTCAAACATCTTATCTTCAACACAACCCAGAGTTCACTATTATAGTTGCATGCAATGGTTTCTCAGAACCTCCTTGCAAGACCCCCCACCCCCGCCAGCCATAAGCCTGGCCTCAGTGACTCTTCTTATTGATGGAGGAAGATTCCTCAACCTCTTTACTCAAAGACTACTTAATGACTCTAAAGCTTGAGGCACATGGATAACACTGCCATGATTGTCTATAACTTGGGGTGATCCCTGTCATTCTTGAATAGCATTCATAGCAGGTTTTATTTGTTGTTTGTTAGGAGCAGAAAATTCCTATGTCTTTTCTTTTTACAAGTTGGAAGGTCAGGTGAGTGGAGTCGTTCTAGGAGGGCACCCTTCTTTTATTCCATTTCACGTTATGCCTCTTTTTTGAATATTCTCATCTCTTCAGCACAAGTCTTGGTTCCAATGTCAAATTTCCTAATTCTTTCTTTCTCTTTCAGTTGCATATTTTGCATTTTGTTTTGACCTTCTCTTCATTTTCATTGTAGACTTGCAAGAGATTTATTACTAATAATCACCCCGACAGAATCAATTATAGGCTCTCTAAACATCTCTGCCAGAAAACTAATGTATTACTTTTCAATATTCTCCAGGCAAATTCTTAGGATATGGGCAGAAATCAGCCACAATCTTGGCAAAAATATCACAAGAATGGTCTCTATCCCAGATAGTAATATTGTTCCCCTCTGAAACCTCGTGAAGCCAGCTTTCATAGTCCACATTAACTCTCAGCATTACTGTCTTCCAAGCTTATACTCACATGCCCCATTCATCCCTGCTTACATGTTCAGCTGCTTTACAATTCCAAAGTCCCTAAATCTTCCAGATTTTTCCAAAATTCAACATAGTAAAGCCTGTCACAGCAGTAACACATTCCTGGGTACCAACTTCTTTCTTAGTTCCGCACTCTTGAGTACATAAATTTTAGCAATATAAGATGATTGGTTCTAACTGATAACTTTTAAATTATTTTTCAGAGAAATCTCCAAGTTACTTGGCTTTGTTTTATCTATGTAACACATTCAAATAAACATAATTAACTCAAAATCATTTAATGTTTAAGTTCTTTATTCATGTATAACTTGTTTATTGTTTGCATGGAGTTGCTTCTATTTGTATATTTCTAGTTTATAAGTTTACTTTTCTGACATCGTGTTCATGGGGGACCACTGTATACTAGTAAGTAAAGTATGTGTAAGATCATAAGATATTGCATAGTGCTTAATGGATCTGAACATGGGTTCATCTACAATAATTTAAATAAGAATATAAAATAATTCCCCCTTAATAAATGCATTTAGATATGAGATTTTTTTTCATTTTTAAAGTTTGATTCATTTGAATCTGATTTATAAGCTGAATTAAAGGCAAGCAATTTAATCTTCAATCATCTCTACACAATGTCTTGGCTCATTTTTCTTCTGATATGAAGATTACCATAGAAAGGCTAAATTATAAACAACAGACATTTGTTCAGCTCATTACTGAACAGACTGAGTGGGAATTCCAGTGCAGCAAACTTCAAAGATAACTGACATTGGTGCCCATCAGAATATGAAAAACACTGCAAGAGATGATACTTGCCTTGCTTGTTTTACCCTTTTCTTATCCTCTTGCTGCACTAGAATTGAATATACCAAACATAACTCGCCCTCCATCTAATTCCCATCACTTCAGTTTATTTTTGCCCAAAGCAGCATGTTTTTACACTATTAAATTCTAACAATAGTATAAAGGTATGTGAATGCCGTGTTCTTACATTACCTAACTGGAGGTAGTTATTTTCTTGTCAAAGTACTAGAAATGGTCCTTTCTGAACTGTACCATGATACTTCCACAGTAGGATAAATGCCTCACCCCCACTGGTATGTCTTTATTACCAATAATACGGGACCATTCTTCCCAGCCTTTATGTTTTCACTAGTTAAATACAGGCAATTATGCCACAGGCCAGAGGTTGCTTAGATTTAGCATCTCTATAAAGCTCTGAGAATGTACAGACCCTGTCTGTCTCCATTCACATTGTGTATGGTACTAAGAAATAAGAGCATTATTCACATAAATCCTTCAAAGTTTGTAATATTAGATTATTTCACTCACTGACACCAGAGTGAATTTACTATTATTGTAAAAATTTCCTACTTGGGAACAATTTTAACAATTCCATGAATTTTTACATTTAACATATAACTGCACACACACACACACACACACACACACGCATACATGAAACACGCACACTAGTTTAATATGTATATATTTTTCAAAATTAATCTTCTGCCAGAGCCAAATTCATTTGAGTCATCAATTTGTCATCTCAGTTTCTTCGGGTTAGTAATACAGGTAAGAATCAAGAATCCAGAGTCTAAGAACTGTGATGCCTCTGTCTGGCAGATGTCTTCCTGTTGGGAGCTGGTCATCTTGTTTCAAGCTCACATGATGGCTGGAAGGATTTAGGTTTTACTTATGTGAGATGAGACTGCTTTGTCTTGTTTCTGTGGCAGATGCAAGGGAAGCCTGTTCCTGGGGCATCTTCTAAGTCCTTACATGTGACCAATCCACAGGGAGTTTGTGTCTTTGTCTTATGTCTTGGAGACTGAGACAGAAAGTGCTCCTAGGATCAGGTCAGGCCCACATAGTTCTAATTAAACCAAAACCTGTGATCAGTGACCCTATTACAGAACGGGAGATAAAATATTCTAGGGATCACCCTCATTCTAATGAGAAAGAGGCAACTGGGTCCTTCACCATAGACAGAAAATCTTGTAGATTTTCTATTTAGACTCCTATTTATAATGACCATTTATATATAATAGGAAGAAGGAGCATTATTTTATTCTCTCCTATCTAGGAGGATATGAAAAGGAGAGTATATTCAAAATATATTCTATCAATATATATAATTTTATAAAAAAAGTCTAGAAATAACAATATCAAAATATAAAGAAGCAGGAATGTTGATTACAGCACTTCATACCACATCTCAGTGGTTGATATATTATGCATACCAATTAATTTATCTGGGGGTCAGAGAATAGCCATAATATTAAACATAGCGTTTAGGCAGTGGTAGCATATGCCTTTAATCCTAGAATTTCAGAGGCAGAGATCCATCAGGATCTCTGTGAATTGAAGGCCACACTGGAAACAGCCAGGCATGGTGACAGACAATTTAATGCCAGCATTTGAGATCTCATGTCTTGCTTGGGAAAGACACATGCCTTTAATCCCAGGAAGTGATGGCAGGAAGCAGAAAAGTATATAAGGCATGAGGATCAGGAACTAGATGCTTTTTTTTTAATTAAGAAAATTTATCATTCATTTTACACACCAATCAAAGATCCTCTTCTTCCCTCCTCCCACCACCCCAGCCTCCCCCGCAACCCACCACGCATTCCCACACACAGAAGAAGGCAAGCCCTCCCATGGGGAGGCACATCCAGTAGAGGCAAGTCTAGCCCCTTCCCCAAGCCTCAAGGCTGCACGAGGTGTCCCATCATAGGTAGTGGGCTCCAAAAAGCCCCCTCATGCACCAGGGATGGATTCTGATTCTACCACCAGGAGACCCTGCAATCAAATCAATCTGTGCAATTGTCTCGCCATGCAGAGGATCTAGCACAGTCCCATGCAGGCTCCACAGCCATTGATTCAACTTTCATTAGTTCCCACTAGTTTGGTTTAGTCATCTCTGCAGGTTTCCTCATCATGATCCTGACACACTTACTCTTGGAATGCCTCCTCTTGCTCTCTCTCACTGGACTCATGAAGGTCGGCCTGGTGTTTGGCTGTGGATCTCTGCATCTGCCTCCATCAGTCATTGGGGAAAAGCTCTGTGATGACAGGGTATTCACCGATCTGATCACTGAGGCAAGCCAGTTCTGTTCAGGTACCCTCTCCACTATTTTAGTATTTCAATCTGGGGTCATCCTTGGGGATTCCTGGAAGATTCCCTAGAACTGTGTTTCTCCCTTTTCCCATGATATCTCCCTGTATCATGGTATCTCCCTCATTGCTTTCCCACTCCATCCCTGTTCCAGCTTGACCATCCCATTCCCTTATGTTCTCATCTCTCATCCTCTGACCTCCATTGCCCACCCCTCACTCCCAGTTCAGTCATGGAGATCTCATCTATTTTCCCTTCCCAGGGCAATCCATGCATTCCTCTTTGGGTCTTTCTGGTTACTAGCTTCTTTGGAGTTGTGGGTTGTTTTCTGGATATCCTTTGCTTTACATCTAGTATTCACTTATGAGTGGGTACATACAATGTTTGTCCTTCTGAGTCTGGGTTACCTCACACAGGATGATGTTTTCTAGTTCCATCCATTTGCATGCAAATTTCATTATGTCATTATTTTTTTGCTGAGTAGTACTCCGTTGTGTATATGTATCACATATTCTTAATCCATTATTCAGCTGAGGGGCATCTAGGTTGTTTCCAGGTTCTGGCTATTACGAATAATGCTGCTATGAACATAGGTAAGCATGTGTCCCCGTGGTATAATTGAGCATTCCTTGGGTATATGCCCAAGAGTGCTACAGCTGGGTCTTGAGGGGGTTTGATTCCCAATTATCTGAGAAACCACCATACTGATTTCCAAAGTGGCTGTATATGTTTGCACTCCCACCAACAGTGGAGGAGTGTTCCCCTTGCTCCACATTTTCTCAAACATAAGATGTCTTCAGTGTTTTTGATCTTAGTCCTTCTGACAGGTAAAAGATGGTATCTCAAAGTTGTTTTGATTTGCATCTCCCTGATGACTAAGGATGCTAAGCAATTCCTTAAATGTCTTTTGGTCATTTGAAATTCTACCTTTGAGAATTCTCTGTTTAGCACTATAGCCCATTTTTTAATTGGATTGTTCATTATTTGGATGTCTAGTTTCTTGAGTTCTTTATATATTTTGGAAATCAGCCCTCTCTCAGATATGGGGTTGGTGAAAATCTTCTCCCATTCTGTAGGCTGTCATTTTGTCTTATTTACTGTGTCCTTTGCCTTATAGAAGCTTCTCAGTTTCAGGAGGCTCCATTTATTAATTGTTGCTCTCAGTGTCTGTGCTACTGGTGTTATATTTAGTGGTCTCCTGTGCCAATGCATTCAAGACTACTTCCTACTTTCTCTTCTATCAGATTCTGTGTAACAGGTTTTATATTGAGGTCTTTGATCCACTTGGGCTTGAGTTGTGTTCATGGCAATAGATATGGATCTACTTGCAAACTCTGCTTGTTGACTAGAGGCATTTTAAGCATTTGGACTTTTAGTAGCAGTTCAGCTGAGATCCATTTGCATGAGGACTCAGAGGCTTCCAGTTTGAGGAAAAAGGATTGGCTGAGAAGTTGGTGAGGTAAGGTTAACTGTAGCTTGTTCTGCTTCTCTGACCTTTCAGCATTCACCCCAATATCTGACTCCTGAGTGTTTTTATTAATAAGACCTTTTAAGATTCATGTTACACAGTTCTTATTAAAAATAAAACATTTATTTAATCCACTATTTTAAATAACTTATACACGAGTTGATAACAGACATCTCATGATTTCTTTCCATTCAATGTTTTATATAATTGCTATGTTTTTTAAATATATTTTTTCCAAAAAATTACTAGAAAATTTTATATCTAAGCAAATATGAACCAATGAGAAAAGTGAAATGTGCCAATTATAACCGGTAATAAATGTTATGAAAGTGTACTGTTATAATTGACACACAGCTCAATATTTTAAAAGCTTAGGCACACCACGTAATTAGCAGCAACACTGAAAACTCAAATAATGAGATGATCATTGAGCCCCAAGAAAAGTTATCTATGATCTTCTGAATGCCCAACTACATTACAATAACTTCAGTTAAGTCAACCGCAGAAGATAATGAAATACTATTATAAAAATGCAAAAGGAGGAGTTTTTCAAAAGAATCATTGTGAAGAAACATTTATTTATAAATATATATGCAGATAATAAATAATAAAGATTATTCTTACATATTTTAGTACTATGCCAATATTTTCTTATGTTTTACTATAAAGTGAGATTATAGGTCACTAAAGTTATTTATAAGCCCATGATACTATCTCAGCCATATTAATAAAAACATTAATTGTAGTGGATACCTGTTCTACCTATGACCTTGAAGTACCAGCCCCTGGGGCGTGGCCTAGGGCCTATCCTTAGGATCTGAGAGGTACCTACACTTGTTCTCTCTCTCCCTTGTGGGATTGGATGGTGAGGACTGACTCAAGAGGCAGGAAAAGCATGGGACAGTACATCGGCCTTCTGGGACTCTGCGATGATTCGCTATTCTGTTTAGTGAATTATCTTTTCCAATTTATGTCCTAATAAATTCCTCACTACCCCTTAAGCATGCTCCCTTGAATTTTTCACTATAATTATTTCAGTCACAGACAAATTTTTTTTTTTTTTTTTTTTTTTTTGGTTTTTCGAGACAGGGTTTCTCTGCGTAGCTTTGCGCATTTCCTGGAGCTCACAGACAAATATTTTTAAAATACGACTGTATAGTTCAATTTAGCGGACTAAGGAACGATATTTTTTGCTTATTTTTTCACAAGTTTTAACTTTTTTCTAGTCATTGTTAGATGAAATGAGTTTTACATTAAGGGCTTCTTTGAACTATTTCTATCCAACATCAAAATAATGAACCAATAAGTATATGCTCATGTTAAGAATGCAAAATGACAAACAGAATATTTACTAACAATACATTATACTAGTGAGTTTTCAGAATGAAATTTAGCCAAAATAACTTAATGAATGGTACTTGAGGTTGGTGCATATCATTCCTAAAAGGCAGAACACAAAATTTTAACATAATTTTTATAATAACCTTGAGGAGTTTTAAATAAAGAATACATATGGCTTTAGCCTGAAATAAATAAAATAAAGTGTTTTAACAAATGGAGTTGAATGAGACAAAATGTTTGTGAAAACCACAGTGGAAGATGATAGAAATTATTTGTAAATGCTTTTCATGGTATTTGCTAGTATTCATAACAAAACTGGGGACAAATTATGAGGACAGGAAATAATGAAATGCTGGTGTGGAGATTCATGTTCTTTGGGTACACTATTCACTGAAAGACTACAAAGAAATGTGTCTGGGAAATAGCATGATTTTTCTATAAGGGAATTATGAGCTAAACTTTGAACTGTGAACTGTATTCTATCATCTGCAGCAAAACTCTAGTTTTCTTTTTGCTGATCAGTTGAGTTTAATGATTTAAACTTTTTTACACTATGATTTCCATATGTTATATAATTTGTAGAATATATTCTAATTCTTCAATGGGAGAAGACATGTATATCATCAGCAGGCACCTTGAAGTCAGAGGATACCATCTAATAAATAGGAAATTCAATGGTGTGCATCCACAAGATACATGTAAATATCTACAGGCATCTAAATGGACTGTTTTCAAGAAAAAAGTATGACCTGAGTATTAATAATAGGTTAGGCATATTTCCAATTCCCCAGTTAAGGAGGGCATGTTCCTGAGGAATAGTAATAGTACAAATGTAAAGTTAGACAATACCCAATATAACATTGAACAAAAATCTTATCTGCTATTAAATAATTCAGTACTGTCTTAAGTTATTCGGCAGGTAGGATAGTGTTAGAAGCAAAGTTATTTCAAGGAAATGTGCTACAACAGCACTGAAACAAACAATTTGCTTATGAATATTATTTATGTCCTGGCTTTGAGGCTGAACTGTTGAAAATTCCATGTAACCTAACCCAAAGCTGAAAATCACCATGGTAACCTCCACTATCATTCAGCTCACCTCCCAAGGTAAACATTTTTCTGTCTGTTTTTCTGAATGGATGAAGTAATTCAAACTGCCCCAGTGAAGTCTAATTAGGATACGATTTTATGTTTATCTAGGGAAAAATGTGTCCAAAGCTAAGGAGGCATTGCATAAAAAATAGACCAAACTGTAAACAATCACAATAGAAGAGAGCAGTTGCAGCCTGATTCAAGGTGTGTGTGTGTGTGTGTGTGTGTGTGTGTGTGTGTGTGTGTGTGTGTGTGTGTGTTTGTTGCTCATGTGGATTCAAGTGCTTCTTCAGTGGATGATTTCCCTCAATTTTACACTGTCAACAAATAAATGTCATTTCAGAAGACTAAATTTAAAAGTTAAGAGGACCACGTATATTTTTATTTTGAGAAATACTTGGACAAGTATTGACATGGGATGTCATTACCTCACCCCCTCCCCTTTAAAATAAAATCTGTGTTAAAAAAAAGAAAAATAATCATTTGGTTTCTAGTTTTGTCTAGCGTTGAGGCCCTGTGAGAGTCCCCTTTCCACATTAGCATGACCATTGCTGTCACTGTTGTCTTTGTCAGGGAGTCAAGTGCCAAGTGGTCAGGCCTGAGATCATCTACATCCAGGTAATATTACAGAGAGTGAGCAGGTTGTGGATATATATTTAGGAACATGTTTTGTTATATTTGTATGTACAATCAAATTAAATGGTCATGGATTTAAGAGAGATGAAGGAGTGCATGGATGGAGTGGAGGGAAGAAATGTTATATATGATGTAATTATAATTTCAAAACTAAAAATAATTATCATAACACATACACACACATAAGATCCACCAACATAAACACTGTATTACTTCTTCTGGTAATGCTTACTATATATTATCCTTGGTTCTAAATATGTTTTAGTGTGTTTAGAAGATACTTTAAAATGTATATTTCAGACACCATTGAATTCCCTTTATTCATATGTCTTAGATAATTATTTTATTCTTAATAAATGAAATTGACCACATTTATTTATTGTTATTGGGAATTAGCTAGCATTAGGCTTATAAGCTTTAGAATTATTATATAGTTCATAGCATGATTTTGATTTTAAATGTTTTGTATCAGAAAACATTTCATGGGTTTCCTTTATTTAGTGTATTTAAACCTATCACATTTTTCTGATTCAAGTATCACTTTTTGTCAAGTGACATTTTACTGGGTTATCAGGTTGTAAAATATTACCTGATTTACAGAACAATAAGGATTCTATTGAATTATCCATTCTTCTAATTTATTTCATATAATTTTTATTTGATCTTCATTTTTGGTGTATCATGACATTTTTTGTTTCCTCTTATTCTGTCTTTCTAATTTCATTTTGAATACTTAACTCATTTGTTTAAACAATCAATTTAGATATTGAAATATGATTAAAGGTTTTTCTGTTAACATAAGTACTATATTATCTTTTCTACAAAACTACTTGAGCAAATTTTTTATCAAGATGGGACAGACAAGCATATAAAACAGTTTAGTAACATGGGACTCTGCTTGCTTTGTTCTATGTTCACAGCCCTCTTCTCATAATTCACTTAGCAACTTGAGAGTGTTATTTGCATCTAGCATGTGCACCTTTACAACCAGCTAGCATCAGAGAAGCACATCTGCATGAAGTTCATGCACACCTCTTTCTGAACCAATGAAGGAAGCTTAGTAACAACAAGAAGACATGGACAGTTCTGTTCAAACATTGTCCAAATATTTCCTGGTCCAAGGGTAAATGGAATTTGTTTGGCTCTATGATAACAAAGAAAAAACGAACATTAAAGTGAACTTTTAGGGAGAAACTCCTACTTATTGACTATGCTTGTGTGTAATTGGGTATGCATGTGATGTCAGATGTATTATGAGAAGGGTAATACACAGTAGAAAAACAACTATATGACCTATGTAATTTATCAATCAAAACAGGGAACCACACTCACTATGCTCATTAGTAACTAGTCTTCTTTCTCTTGAACTCCATGAAGGGAAGCCACAAACAATACAGGGCCTGTGAGCATCCCCATTCACAGGGTCTGCTGCCCTTGTATAGTGCAGTCTGAGATCTTGCTTAGCTTAAAGCTTCCTTGCTACTTTTGCAAATTGTGTAAGACTTTTCGTATTGTTAAAGAAGAAGTAAAAACCTAGAAATACCAAGTGAAAACCTAAACCACCAGTAATAAACTAATTTTGCAAATTTATTACTTAAAAAATTTCTGTAATTTATTTTCCAACAGGAGAATCATTTAATAGTATGCTATTTCCAAAAGTAGTATATATTGGAGCTAACATTTAAGCAGAGATTCTTAATAAATAAATAATACATATTATTTCTCATAATAAATATCTTTAAGATGACCTTAAAGATGTAAATAAAGATCATTCTTTAGCTCATTACAATTTGTATTTTCCAATTCTTCAGTGTGGCTATTTCTATATTTATTAAACAAATAATACTGTTTATCTAATCAGTTGTGATAACATTTTTCCATTATTTTTAATAATGCTTCCTATTTTAAAAAAATAATATCTTTCGTTTTTCTTTGTTATTTCTAATTTAAAGATGTTCATATAGTTTTTTCAAACCTTTATAGATTTGTTATTTTCCACAGTTCATACAATTAGAACATTATCCCACAATTTACTGTTCAACGTGGCAAATGTGTAATACCTGAGCAAAACCACAATGTTTGGAGAATTGTATATTTTTCCTTCCTTGACTCATCATATTGAGCCCATTCCTTGTTCATCATCCATTTTCTTCTGCCCGTTTGAGCTAATCAAGATAGACTCTAGAGCAGTGGTTCTCAAACTTCCTAATGTTGTAAAGCTTTAATAAAGTTCTTCCTATTGTGGTGACCCTAACCATAAAATTATTTCATTGCTACTTGATAATTGTAATTTTAATACTTTTATGAATCATAATATAAATATTTTTGAAGAGAAGTTCACCAGAGAAGTTGTGACCCACAAGTTGAGAACTGATGCTCTAGAATGATTTCTACATCTCAAGACTCTTGATTTAATTTTAAAAAGCTCCTCCATTTTTTTTAATTTCTTGAAAATTTCATGCATGCACATGATACGTTTTTAACAAATTCACCATGTATTTCTTACCTTTTAATTCCTCCCCTATGCTCCTCACCACTTTTCCTTCCAACACTCATATGCTCTTTTTTAAAACCCACCGAGTCCACTTAGGATGAGCTTCTGTGTAGAATGATTTATTGGAGCAAAAAGAGGTTCTCATTGGCCATGTTCCTAAAAAAAAAAAAAAAATTGACTGTTTCTGCCTCAGCAGCCATCAGTTAACAACAGCTCCTTTATCAGAGGGTGGGATATCATGAGCCTTTCCACTACTCATATTGGAATTTGTCTGTGTTAATCTTGTGCAAATCTTATGTAAGCAGTCACAGCCACTGTGAGCTCACATATGCTATGCATTTTCTTCTTTGCTTTTCTGCCTTCATTGTGCCCTGTGGATAATGCTCTGTATAAATAAACACTGATTGGTGGGTAGCCAGACAGGAAGTATAGGTGGGACTAACAGAGAGGAGAATTGAGGAAACAGGAAGGCAGAAAGGGAGACTGCCTGGAGCCTCCACCAGAACAAACAAGATGTAAGGTACCAGTAAGCCACAAGCCACGTGGCAAAATATAGATTAATAGAAATGGGCTAAATATAAGACTAAGAGTTAGACAATGATAGGCCTGAGCTAATGGCCAAGCAGTTTAAATAGTGTAATCGTCTGTGTGTTTATTTTATAAGTGGTCTCTGGGACTGGCGAAACTTGGTGGGACCTAGAGGGAAAAGCTCTCCAGCTACAATTGTGAGCCATCTATATTTGTTATGTTGTGTTTTTATTTTCATTAAATGATAGGAAGTTTTGAATTGTATTTTTGATTTCTTACTTGACTCAATAAGCATTCAACAATGGGTTAAGTGTTAAACCAGATCACATATTTGTAGCTTCCCCTGATGTTGAAGCTTTGTTTTCTCATGACCAGACAGAATGCAGGATCTTATTTTAATTTTCCTATGTTTGTTGAGAGTTGTCTTATGTCCTAACAGATGAACAATTTTAGAGAAAGGTACATCAGCTACTGAAAAGAATGGGTATTATTTGGTGTTTGGGTAGAAGGTTCTATAGACATCTGTTAGGTCCATTGAAAGCATTTAATTTGTATGTTTCTCCATTTAGTTTGTGTCTAGATGACTTGTCCATTCATGACAGTTGGGTGTCGAACTTACCTACTATCACTGCAATAGGTAAATCTGTCATTTTATATTAATAGTGTTTCATTTCTTAAATTCAGTGCACCTGTTCTTGGTGTGTATATGTTTAAACTGATATAATACCTTCTTGATAGTGGTTTCTTTAATGAGTATGAAATGGTCCTCCTCATCTCTTCAAACTAGTTTTTATATGAAGTTTATTTAGTCAGATATTAGAATAACGACACCTCCTTGATTCATAGACAAATTTTCTTGGAATAAATTTTCCCTCCTCCTACCCCAAGGTTGTCGCTATGACTGAAGGTAAGGTATGTTTCTTGGAAGGAACAAAAACATGATCCTGATTTCTTATCCAACCTGCTGGTCTGTATCACTTCATTAGTGAATTGTGGCCATGAAGAAAAAGAGTTATAATTGTAGGGTGTGTATTAATTCCTCTTATTTTGCTGTTTTGTGGTGTTTTGTTATACCTAGTTTTGATTTACTGTTCCTGATTCTTTTCTTTATTACCTGTGTGGTCCCTTGCGTATGTTTATTCTTCTCTTCTGCCTACAATATGACTTCCAATACCATCCATAGAACTGGGTTAGTGGTTATAAATTCTTTTAATCCATTTTGATAAAGGACATTTTACTACTTCAATTTTTATTTTAGCATTTTTTGTTTTGTTTTGTTTTGTTTTTTTCAAACAGCGTTTCTCTGTGTAGTTGTCCTTGAACTCACTCTATAGGCTAGGCTGGCATCTAAGAGATCCACCCGCCTCTGCCTCCCAAGTGCTGAGATAAAAGCAGTACTCTGCCAGCACCTGGCTACTACTCCAATTTTAATAGACAGCTTTTACGGTATAATATTTTGGTTAAAAGCTTTTGTCTTTAAGAATTTGAAATATATTTTTCCAGACCCTCCTAACAATAAATGTTTTGTCGAATGCAAATTGTTATTCTGATGGATCTGCCTTCATAAGTAACTATGATCTATTTCTCTTGCAGTTTTCAATATGTCTTTTTATTTTGCATTTTTATTCTTTTAACTATAATATGTTGGGGGTGTTTCTTTTATGGTTCTGTCTCTTTGGAAGTCTGTAGGCCTTTGTACCTCTTTGTGTTTTTGTTTTGTTTTGTTTTTCTTTAGGCTTGGGAAATTTTACGCTAAGATTTTCCTGAAGATATTATCTGTGGCTTCTCCATGGTAATCTCCTTCTTCAACATCCATTATGCAAAGAAAAGAAAAAGTTTAGGTCTTTTCCTTGTCCCAGATCTCTCCCACCTTCTTTTTCTTTTTTTTCTTTTTTAAAACTGGTGGTTTTGTTTCTTTGTTTGGTTTCTCCTTGAACTAGTGATCCAAGTTTCCTGCCTTGCCTTTCAGCCTTAACTTCCTGTCTCCTACACAACCCATTCTATTGGCTAAGCATTCCAGTAAAGTTTTTATTTGGCTTTTTTTTTTTTCATTTCCAGTGTCATTTCAGATTGGCTTTTCTCCAGCAATTCTATCTCTGTTAATTCTACTTTCATATTGTAAACTGGCTTCTTTTTGTCATTGTTACATTTAACTTTTTAACTATTTTTAAAAATTTTTTTTATTAAATGTTTCATTTATTTTACATATAGACTACAATCCCCTTTTTTTTCCTCTTGGAATATATTCATGTCATAATTGTGTGGTTTGACCATTCTTAAAATCATCCTTTTAAACTATTTATCTGGAAGTTCTTCCAATGTCATTGTCATTAAGTGTTATTATTATGGGACCAGTATTTTGTGAAATAGACATGTTCCTTGGCTTCTCATGTTGTTTTGTTTCTATACTGTGGAATAGTATGTTAGTTTTTGTCCCTTCCATCCTTCCTTTCTTCCCTCCTTCCCTTCTTTCCTTTGTTTCTTTCTTTCTCTTTTTATATTTTAAGTTGTCTTTAACTTAAACATGGAGGGATTTACCATGGTTAGGAGATGACTAAGTCATAGTAGGGTTGTGATGTTAATTTCCCCCTGTGTGGTTAGTACAGTAATTAAGTTCCAGAGCATCATGGGCAGGTCTAAGCAGGGAAGGCTTGTCTCTAACTTGCTCCTAGAGCAAAATTCCTCAGATAGACTTGTTTAGGAAATACTATTCAGTGATTGTAGGGTGGTTCTCAAGCAGGATAGGCAGGCTTCAGTAGGGGAAGCAAGATGCAGAAGTCCATATTACTTGGGCTCCTATTACAGGAAATACCTGATATAGGTAGGGATATTTAAGTCCTGGAAACCCAATTTCTCACTTGGTGCAGGACGTTCCTGGATATCATAGGTAAATTTCATTCCTTATACTACAGGAATCCATGTATATTGGACTTGTAATTTTTGGGTGGTTTAGTCAGGCCTCAGCTTGGAAAGCTGGAAAGAGGAGGCCCTATGGGAGTTACCCCTGAAGCAAAATTATTTGGAATTGTAAATGAGCATGGAATATGAGACTATGGCCAATGCCAAAAGTATTCACAAAGCATTTTAATATACCAGAGATACTTAAGATGATATGTTTTCTCTTTGACCTCTCTAATTTGTTGTTTTATGAGTTTTACTAACTCAACTTTGTGTTTTATGTTTTATGTTGTTTACCTTATTCTATTTCTAAATGCTCAGTTATTTTATCTCATGAACTTATAATCTCCTGGGGATAGCAACTCTCCTTTCTGATAACATATAATTGGAAATTTCTAAAGGTCAACGCTTATGTTGTTTTTTTGGGGGTAACTTATAAAAGATCGGATGTGATATAGTCCGGAAGAGAAACACAGTATAAAAAATACTTCAAGGAAAGTTTCCAGGGGACTCATCCTTCTATGAGCAAGGTAATTCCCTGGCAATATCATTTTCTTAGGATTCTGAGTTTATTCCTTTAACAAGACTCAAATTAACGGTATATTTGCCATGACTGGATGGCACAGAAAATACACAAACAATAAATTTATACTCTTCAGTAGAGTGGTCTTTCAATGGATATGGACAAAAACATTGGTAGGTAGCACTTATTTCAAAAGTTTGTTGGAATGAAGTTGCTTTGATCACATTTAGACATAAGGGGACTTCAGCAAAGTCAGACTACTCCAAGAAAAGATGAACCCTACCAGAAGTGGTTCCTTATTAAAAGTATGCTATAATGAAATTGTGATAAAAGAAAATAATCCTCCCTCCTTACGTCTATGATTTCTTATCCAACTTAAAACACAAAGAGATGATCTCTAAGCTTTATGCACCAATGAATACATCATGATGTAGGTAGATAATAAACCTATGCATTCTGGACACATAATAATAAGCCTGACCATATGATGTGCATAAAGGAAAGGTGGAACATATTTGTTATAAAACTCAACAGAAACAACTACCAAAAGAATAACAGCATCAGTAAAATTGTATCTCTCCTTCAACATGGATCATAATACGAAGGAAAAATCTCATTTTCAATATAGAGCACTGCCAAAGATTTTAACAGTTAACCTTAATCAAAGAGAAACATACTTGTACTGATGTCACTGCATCATAGTCTAATAACATCTACTCAATATTTTAAAAATGTGCTAATAATTAACTACCAATACATAGCTAAAACTCAAATAGAACCGATCACGTAAGTCAGGACATAAGTGAAATAAATGGCAAAGCAACTTTGAAAAGTTAAAAACAGTACTTGAAGTAAAAGAAATTGCACATGCATGTTCATAGAATCTTCCTTTGATGAATTATTAAAGAAATATTCCAAGTAATAATTTCCATTTTGAAAACTGTTCTTCTTTAAAATAATTTCAATAATACTATATATAAGGGAAATCCTCCTTAGTTACCTCGGTTTTCAAAGTATTATCAATGGGTAAGGCTTCTCATTAAGTGATGATATGTGAATTTAAAGTTTCCTCTTGCAATGATTTCTCCCTTGCATCTTTAATTTCATCAATCAACAATTGAAGCTGTGCCATTAGTTTATTTTTCACATTTCCATTATTCACTTAATATAACTTGTCTTATAGTGAATAGTGTCTTTAAAGGGTTTCTTAGTAGCAGCTATCTGAGGCTTTGGGGCCTCTACTTCTTCATATCCATAATCCAATTGATAACAATGTCTATAGCAGAAGAAAATGACCACTAGTCATTTTAATTGATTTAATGTAAACTATTATAACATAGTATCCTATTGTACACTTTCATGCTATATTTAGTGCATTTTCTCAACCTAGAATATAATATTATAGCCTGAAAATGTATAAACGGAGGAAATATATTTCTAGTAAACCAGGAGACTGTGAAGTCAGAGATTGAGATGTCAAATCTGATGAAGGCATGCTTGTGCATCATGACAGAGACTTTCACCTGGACAAAGGTGGATAAACAATGAGAGAAATAGCAGAGTATGGAGGTAGAAATAATAGTTCTTCAAAATCTTATGACATTACTACTCATAACGTGATGTTTCAGCTCAGAGGACATTATTATACAATGTTCTAGCTATTCTTCTGACTTTTACTCCATCTTCTCCCCCAATTCTCCTTGAACTTTCTGAGGAGTAACTTAGATATGTGATTATTCTCTTCCATTTATGGTGAATATCCAATTATTATGCCATAACAACAGAAATTTATTCTCAACAGCTTGACCAGTTATACATCTTCGTAGTAACCATTGTCCACAGCCAAAAGGCAGCTTCTTTCCATTAGCAAAGAAGGCTGATGAGTGACAGTAATCTGTGTATATTAATACCGGTGTTTTAAATGCAGTTCCATAGGCACATAATTCCCACTTACCAAACACTAGCACTGCCTATCTCCTGGTACTTATGATGCTGTCACCCACAAGTCTTTGCCCTGCCGTTTAGTGCCAAAAGATTTTCGCTCCTTCCCAAGTGGAAAGGTATTTGTATTTACCCCAAATAGTTGTTCTGGTATTGCACCAATGGACATACCTCACAGTTGGTAGCATATTAAATAGGTACATAACTACATAGACCTGCTAGTAACCATTCTTTCATAACAGCCAATATGAATACTGCCTCTAGTACTATGAAAGCTAGTCAGCAGGGAGAAGCTTCTAGCTTAGTAACATTCTGAGTTCTCCACATGATGAAATCAAAACATATTATATTCAGCATTAAAGGCCAGTAATTTAGTCCAGACATTCTCAACCTGTTGGTCAGGACCCTGTGGGGGCTGAATGATCCTTTCACAGTGGTTTCTTAAGACCATCAGAAAACAGATATTTGCATTATGATTTATAACAGTAGCAAAATTAAAGTTATGAGGTAGGAATAAGAATAAATTTATGGTTGGGGTCAACACACCATGAGGAACGGTATTAAAAGGTCACAGCATTAGGAAGGTTGAGAACCACTGATCTAGTGTCTGGCATGCCAGACATAGCAACAGCAGTGTGCTTTCCAGGGTCTGAAGCTTCCCGGTCCTCTCTCACCAACAACTCAATAAAAGGTAGAGGAAGCCTAGCACTGGGGATTTTACTCAACTACCATGTGGTTCTAGAGGTCCCCTTGTCATTCTATGAAATGTAACTTCTTGAATGTTGTTTTTCTTTTTTTATATATGTTTTTCTAAATCTGTAAGACACTCAAGAAACAGCGTTATATCACCTATGTAATAAAAGACTTTTAAGCAAGTTGGGCAGATTCCTGACAAGTACCAATTGGTCTTATGGTTGTGTGGCTAGAAGGGATGTTAGAAAATCATTAGTAAGTTCTGCTACAACACACAAGGAGCCTCTTGGTTGTCCCAACTATTTAAAAAAACACATTTGGAAGCACACACTATGCACTGTCTATCTCACAGTAATACAATTATGATGAGAGGGAATGATGTAAGAATGGGGCAGAGGAGAAGTTAGAAGTTTGAAAAAGGTATACCTAACACCAAGAGTGTTTACAAAACCTGTGTGTGTGTGTGTGTGTGTGTGTGTGTGTGTGTGTGTGTGTGTGTGTGTGTGTGTGTGTGTGCTATTTCATACAGGGGATTTTGGTCATTCCAGAAATCACATGTTTCTAAATAAAAAGCCCAGTGCAAAGTTTGGGCTATCAATCTTGAGTTGTTGGAAAGAGGTGTTCGACACAATACTCAAAACAGGACAGTTTATTGCCACTGGTCTTTGTTGCTCACCAGAGCTTGATGGTAAGACTGTATTTCTGAAGACACCACACACATTGGTCATTGGACATGGAGAAATCAAGTTACTGACCAAATAGCTTCCTCCCTTCCAGCTAGCTAGCTTGTATAGTACTGGAAGGTGCTATGCAGGTTGCTGGGGTAAAGTCATCAAAGGTCATACCCAGATGTAAACCCAGTGAATGCCAATATGGGCAGCATGGCAGGATAAACCCAATGAGTGAAAGAGTGGTACAAATTTTATGGAGTTACCAACCACTTTCTAATTGGATTTCCAGTGCTTGCTCCACAGGAAGAAGCACTTGTCTAGTACTATAAATTTGGCCAAAACCTCATGCAGGATTGGAGAACTCAAGGCTCCAGGGGTGAACCTATTACTCTTGTGCTAATATCAAACTGCTTGCTAAATTCATGTATTTCTCCCTGCATATTAGTGAAGCTCCCAAACTTCATCAGAAATCTCTTTATTTCTTTATTCAGTGGATAGTGGTTGATATAGAAGCTCACAATTTGTCAAAGTGATGAGAAAAATGTCAGTGGAATGCTCAGCTACAAACTCGGCATCTGCATCACACATACTCCCCAGGTCTCAGGGGCCATCTTGGAAAAGGGGGAAGAAAGATCACAGGAGCCAGAATTTGGGGAGGACTATTGTGAAATTGTAACTTCTGGATATGACAGAACCAGAACAATTACAACAGCTTTGAAATTAGAAAGGGAGAGCCAAGAAACTCTATCATCTAGCTCTGATATTGTCTAGTCTTGGGACCATGCTTGCTCCTATTGGCTTCCAGATCTCTTACTAGGCATAAAATTCTGCTATGCTGTTGTTCATTGTGGTTTCTATTAATTGGGATTGCAAATGGTCAGCTTATCTTGCATAATAGTTTCCTAAGAGAAAGGAACTAATATTTAGGAAACTTGTTTGAGTTGCAAGGCAGGTTGCCAGGTCTATGAATAAATCACTCTAGGTAACACCCTGGAAAACCCATGCAGAGTTTATACAGTTTCTTTCTTTTTGATTAGAGAACTGGGGCTTGGGAAAGGGAAATGACCTTGCTCAAGGCAAAACCTGACTGTGAGGTCTGCCTTTTCATATACTCTATATTCCTATGCAATCTTTATATATAAGAATTAAAAGGATCCAAATGTGGGGATTCATATATCTACGGTGATTTTTTTTAAAGGTCCCTCTTTGTCCTGAGACAAAGAGGTTTTTGTTTGTGGCATTCACATCTGGTAAAATTATACCCCTGAATCCACTATGGTAAGGCAGACTCCTTGAGTGGGCACAATTCTAAATATTTGCCAGCTGTTGACAGTATTGAAATTTATCCCTGAGAGAATGGGGCACAAGCTAGGCACTTGGCGGTGGTTCTGAAAACAGAGGTTAAAATCTCCCAAAGATAAACTGTCTCTTATGCTAGTCTAAGACAGGCCCCGGGGATATTATTAGTCTCTTTAACATCTGTGAGGGAATTAGAGTTGAAACACAGGCCAGTGGCCTCATACTAGGGAAATGAGATATAACATGCAACCAAAGAAATCTAATCAACAGGAAAAATGCTGTCATGCCTTTCTTTTAAATCCACTCTGTGCTTGTAAAAGAAAGCAGGCATTGTCACTGGCACTGACAAGGAACAGTGTCGGATCTGAAGACAGTCAGACTACAGCAAAAAACATTAACCAAAGCACTCACAGTGTTACAGAGCTTTGAACTACACAGAATAATGAGTCTCTTTGGTGATTTGTTTTTGAACAAGAGAAGTACTTAAAGAGATGGTAAATAGGCTTTGTTTTGAATGTTTCAGCCTTGTGCCTAGATCAAATCACGTAATCACTCTTTGTAGACTATTTTCATCTACTTCTAATAAGTTACTGAATATTCTAATTTTGGAGCAGAGGTTATTCTTGTTTATTGCTGCCTTAAACAATAAAAGATGCAAACTAGACCACAGAAGACCTCAATAATTAACACACTGAGAATCATAACGTTTTGCCTCTCATGAAAGCCACAGGGATCACAGAGTTCAGCCTCTGTGCTTCAGAGATGAATAAACCAGGATCCAGAGAGGGGAAAATGACTTTGCTCAAGGTCACAGGGTTTGTCAATGACTGCATTGGGACTAAAGGTAAGAGTTACTAAACTTGATCTGTGCAATTCCCCCACCCTGTGAACAAACGGCATGCAATGTCATTGAGAGTCTCCAAACTGCAATCATGTTTTGTAAACTTTTTAAAGAATTTTCAGAGAGCCATCAGTGTAGTGGCAGACACACATAAACTCTATCACATACAAAATGCACAAACATGTACATACAAATACATGTATGCACACACATATATATTCACACAAAAACTACATACACACATGTATACATATTACATACACACACACACAGAACACGTGAACAGGTGCCATCTCTCAGACACATACCATCGTATTTATGGTGAGATTCATTTATAGTACTGTATAGATCATAAAGAAAAAAATTTCAATAAATAAACTTACTTCCTGATTTTTGATCTACTGAAAATATGGGTTCTCTTTAGAGATTAAAAACTATGTAGCTTTCTATACATTATAAATAACATATACATATTTTAATACTTCCATTAAGGGAGAATAGTAAGTCATAACGGCATTGCTACTAGGTTTTAATATATATATATCAAATAAATCTCCTTATTACTCTGCTATTTCTTATATTTCCCTGGCTCATTTTCTTTGTTGGCAAAAATCACTTAAAGCGTACCATTGCAAAGAAGTGCCTTGTTTTATTGTGTTTAACTGCTGAAAAAATTAAGTACATTTATAAAACTTCCATCTCATTTCCTTGTCCTAACAATCCTTTCCTCAGTCTGTAAAGAGGAGTACTTAAGTCATTCCCTCCTCTTAGCTCAAACTTACCATATCCCAGAGCAAATGCTGTGAGATAGAGGCTGACACTTTTTTGAACCCCTGTGACACAAAGAAGGCTTATCCATCCCATTATTCCCACTGAGGAGTACCAATTGCTAAGGAGAAAACGTCTCTCATTATTAATAACAACAAGTATTATACTTAGGAGTATACTGTAGATTAAAAAGAAATGTATTTTATTTTATATTTATAATAATACCTTGAGGGAAATACTATTTTCATGTTTTATTAAGAAAGCATGGTCATTTCTTCATGTATTATTATATATGCAAACAGTTTATGTGAAATAAGTATTTATAAATTCATTACTCATACATAAAAATTCCTTAAAGTTATAGATATATAGATTGCTTGTATCTATAATTTACTGAAGTATTTTATGTATTGACCAAAGATTCCTGATATATATTAAAATCACCCTAATATTTATATGAGCAAATTAACACTTAGGAAATAAGTCACCTGTCCTGGTTCACCAGTTTAAGGGATGAAGCTGTGTTGTGATATTTTATTTGTGCTGAAATATGGTAATATTTTATTTGTGCTTTAATAAATAAAGATTGCCTAGAAATCAGAGGGAAAAGACCAGCCATTATAAGTATACAAAGAAGTCAGGAAATGGTAGCACACGCCCTTAATATTATCACTTAGGAGGAAGGATCTCTGTGTGTTCAAGGCCCCACTGGAAACAGAGCCAGGTGTGGTGGCAAACACCTTAATTACAACACTAGTTAAACATGGAGGTCTGTAGGTCTGTACAGACAGACAGAAGTGACAGAGCTGTGTAGGAAGAGGAAATGATGTAGCTGAACAGAGAGAGCAAATCAGATGGCAGAACAGCAAGGCACATAGATGTGAGTAGACAGGAAGTAATTCGAATTTGGAAGCTGCAGAGTTGGTGAGGTAAGATTGGTTGGTGGCTTTCCCTAGTTCCCTGTTCTCTCTAAGGCTTTCACACCTATATTTGTCTCTATTTTTTTTGTTTAATAAGACCATTTAGAAATTCATCTACAAAGCTGTATTTGAATTCAACTTGAATAGACAGCCATTGGCTAAAAGTATAGTTGAACTATAAAAAAAATAAAGAAAAATGTCATGATAACAAATGGGAAATTGGGGCTGGAGAGATGGCTCAGTGGTTAAGAGTACTGGCTGCTCTTCCAGAGGTCCTGAGTTCAATTCCCAGCAACCATATAAATGGTGGCTCACAACCATCTATAGTGGGACCTGATGCCCTCTCATGGCAAAAGGTATACATGCACATAGAGCACTCATATGCATAAAATCAATCTTTAAAAACAGAAATGATAAGTTACATCTAAAAATTTTTACTGTTGTGTTGCTATTGCTAATAAAGTTGTTGAGATTGTTGACTAAGACATTAGGGTTTCTTGCTGGTCACAAAGTTGATGGGAGTATACAGGTGTCCCTATTCTGAATGTATACAATAGGATTGGACTATAAAATTATGCAAATGGGCATATATGTGTCATTTAAATTAAATGATATAAGACTTATTTTCATTGATTTACCATCCATGCACCTGATGGATGAACATCTGCCTCATGCTGAACCACATCCCAATTCCAATACAGAGGGGCTAAACTTAATGACCTGCCTCGATGCAGTTACTTGCACCCCCTCATTATCTTTGTTAAGTAAGCCAGGGGAAAGAGAAGCTGGAAGATTTATTCTGCCAATATTTAAAAATATCTTTATTGCTATGTCACTGTAGATAATTTATGTTCTTTTGTTCCAGGCTACCTATCCAGCAAATGCCTCAGAATTCTAGCAATTGCTTCTTCCCTACTCACATTCATAAGGGACTTTCTACCAATTATGAATCTAAGAACACTATGGTGTACCATAAGGCATTTCCTAAACTCCATCTACCTCTTTGATGACATTATATTTATAATACTTTCCCATCTCTATGATCGCCAGGTTAGATAGTTCATGGTGGCAGATCCAGCCTATACCTCTACAATAACTCCTCTCACTCTAATGTCTGTAAGCTTTCATCCCATGTCCCTTTTCTATAACAAAAGACTGTCCATAAACACCATATAATTAAGGATTTTCTTCTCAGGCCACCATGTTAGGCATTGTTACATTTAATCCTGGGATGCTAAAGATCTGTAGATGTTTAACAAAATCAACATCATTTCTCATGAGTACACTATGTCACAGTTTGCTTTCTGGTGCTATGCTAAGCACTACGTCTCAAACAGCAACTTGGAAAGGAAAGGGTTTATGTCACCGTGTATCTTACAGTCCATCATCGAAGCTGACATAGGAGTGCAAGCAGGAACCTGGACCAGAAAACTGAAGCAGAGACACTGCTTAATGACTTGTTTCAGGCTTATGTTCAGCTCCCTTTATTTTGCAGCCCAGATCCCACTGCCCAGGATAGCTCCACCTACAGTGGGTTATTCCCTCCCACATAAATTAGCAATCAAGAAAATGCCAGACAGACATGTTTATAGACCCATTAGAGAAAGGTAAGTCTTCAACTGGTATTTCCTCTTCCCAGGTACATCAAGTTGACAACAAAACCAACCAAGATACCTAACTATAAACATTGATGTCAACTTCCACATCGTCTACAACAAAAGGCCCTTTATAGTACTACTGACATCATAGGCTATTATCAACTTCCATGTCTTTATTTTAGTTCCTTATGGTAAATTTTGTTTATTTGAAGCAACTTAATAAGTTTATACACTTTCTTAAAGTGGAAAAATAATACCTCATATAAAGTAACCATATTCCTAACTCTCAAATTTTCCTTTGAACACTGTAGGATACTAAATAATTAAAACTGATTTCACTATTTTTAACATTTTCATTCACAGATTTGCCCTGTTTCTCTCTGTCAACCCGAGCAAGGTGACGCAAAGAAATCAATGCCTTTGAAATAAAAATTAATGTCATTTTAGGAAAAAGACCCTTATTCAAGACTTCCTACTAACAACAGAAGAGAGAGAGAGAGAGAGAGAGAGAGAGAGAGAGAGAGAGATGAAGTTTAGCTGATCACACATGTTTTGCCCTCAGAACCTTGAACAGTCTTTCTTCCTCTGAAGCTACCCACTGATACAGATATATTCAACATCAACTATCTGGAATAAGTACTCTAAAAGGAAACTTCATAGTGAACCAAAACCCAACTGGAAGACAATGACAAAAATATTACGTAGACACGCTGTACTCTGAATGAAGGACAGTCAAAAGAAACCAAACATGTTCAAGTTTACAACGAGGCAGAATCTGTTAGTCTAATGGTTAATCAAGGATCACCCTCTGATCAGCTTAGTAGTATATCTGTGATGTAATACACTTAGATAATATCTTAGACATTGTAATTCTTTATAGATCCTCATTCTTATAGCAAGTAGAAATATTTTTATATAAAACAAAAAAAATTAATTGAACTGATACCTGTCCAAACTCACTGAAGAATAGCTAGGATTGAAAGAACCTTTGAGAGGTTTCCCACAGACAGCTTTAAGGCAGCTGCTCTTGAAGAGCTGACTCCTACTTTATTTTACTTGTTTCACAGTAGGGCAGATCTCATTTGTTTGCTTTGCTCTCCAGCCCCTGCTGCACTATTCCCAATCTACTCCATTCTTTGTTCTCTCTCTCTGTTTCTCTCCGTGGTTAAATAAACATGCATAGAGAGTTGCTGGAACCTCCACAATGCATGTACATGGTTTTTGGGCTCATATATCTGTGTGTGGAGAGGGATCTCATTGGTACTGTGCAAACATATTTTCCTCCTGCTCTAATGCATACAGGGCACTTTAATGAAACAATATAAACAAAATAAATGAGCAAAACCTTTAAACCTTCAGGTTGTTACAGAGAGATACCTTATGCTTTCTGCTAACTTATTTTTATTTTATTTTTATTTTTAGTCATAATTACTATACTCTTTATAAATGATGGTAATATAATACTGTTGAGGACACACATCACAATCAAGCCGCCAAATTTGTAGCCTAGATTTTCCATCTGAAAGTTAGGTGCAGAATGATGAATTTAATAATTACCCACTATTACAGTTTTCATAGTCTTCATTTCATTTTATTTTGTGTGTATAGGTGTTTTGCCTTCATTATCTGTGCACCACTTGCATGCCTGGTGCCAAGGAGTTCAGAAGAGTGTGTAGGAGACTCTGGAACTGATGTGAAAGAAGGTTGTGAGCAACAACATGGGTTCTGGGAATTGAACCAGGATCCTCTGGAAGATCAGCAACTGCTCTTAAACTGCTGAGCCATTTCTCCTGCCTGGGTTTACAGGTATATGTTTCTGAATATTTGGTCCCCATATTCTGGAACTGTGTTGGGAGACTTGGAACCTTAGAGACTTGTCAACCAGAAATGTGTTAACAGTATGAGGTAGACCTTGTTATTTATAAATCACTTTACTTGCTGCTCAGTCTCTGCTTCCTGTTCCACCAAGATGTGAGGAGAACTTAAGTCTCAGAACCAAACTTCTGTTGCCAGGGGACAACTTGCTGCCATACCCTATCTGCCATGGTGCAGTTTACATCCTGAAAATGTCAACCAAAATAATTCCTTCCTTTGTTAAATGGGTCTGGCTGAATATTTTAGCAAAGCAATGAGAAAAGTGACTAATAATCCCATCATTCTAAGTTTCTGAAGCCTTAATGGAGTAGAATAAAAGTGAGTCAAGCCCTGCTGCTTTGATGCATCATGGTTTTTAAGTGAATTTAGAGGAGCAACGATTGTAGGAGACCTATTATTCTAGTCTCCTACACAAAATAGGAATGGAAAAGTGGTATTTTAAAATATATTCTTTGTAAATATTCCCTCAGATAGTTTCTATATCTGAAGTTGTAGAACTGTGTTTTCTAAACCCTTACTCAAGATAAGAGGATATGCTTTGGTAATTAAGATTAATATATTTCCAGGGTTAGGAAACAGAAACAGCTTAGGAAAAGTTGCAAAATGAACAACAATAAATTTCAATTTCCCTTGCATTCACTTGGGTGCTGTTTTTAGTCCCACCACCTTTTTCCTAGATTTATTAAGGATCATTAACAAAACTTGTACATATCTAAGTTACAGAACATGATGCTTTGGGATATGGATTTGCTGTAAAAATGATTGTCAGCCCAATTAAGATATGCAGCTTCTTGCACACTCAGCTCCCCTTTTGTAATACCTCATATGCTTTCTTTTATATTTTCAAGTACATTATGTGTTAACATTCACTATTGTCAGGACATGGCACAGTACACCTCTGGCCTCTCTGAAACTTTGTCACATTTGACAATCATTCAGAATTTGTCTTTGTGTGTCTGACTTATTTTACTTAGCATAATGCCACTAAGATTCACTCAGGTGTCACAAATGATGAATTTGTCTTCTTTTGCAAGGCTGAATGATATTTCAATGCATATATATTCACTTTCTTTAGTTGTTTTTAGTTATTAATAATTCAGATTGATTTGACATTTTGGTTATTGCAGATGAAGCTACAAGTAACATAAGGCCATAGCTTATTTCTTCAGTGTATTGATTTTATTTCTTCTGAATGCATGTTAAAATCATACCATAGTTGTATTTTTAATTCTTTTGAGAACTGATATATTGTTTTCTATAATTTCTTTATTAATTTAAATTTCCTGTACAATGCATAAATTTTCCATTTTTCCTATATTCTTTTCGACAGCTGTATTTATCTTTTCATAAGAGCTGGTTTGCTTCGAGTTAGAAAATATCGTACTATACTTTTTTTTATTTCTGTAGTAATTTGCAAAGTGTTTTGTTGTTGTCTTATCAGATTGCCATTTCTGTGCCTTCCTTTGAGATGTGAATATTTATATAATTCACTTATTCATAAAAAGTATTCTTCACTGGGATAGAAAGATGGTTTAGGAGTTCATAGCCCAAAGTGTTCTTGCAGAGGACCTGAGTTCAAGAAGCAACACCCAGATGGCGGCTCACAACTGCCTATAACTTCAGTTCCAGAGTACCATACACCCTGTTTCCACTTTTGTAGACATCAGATACACATGAAGTACACACAAATACATGGAAGGAAAACACACATACATATGCAAAAATAAATATATTTTTATATTATTTCTTTTGTTTTTTGAGATTGTAAGATAACTACATCTTTTCCACCTTCCTTTTCCTCCTTCCAAGTCCTCCCATCATATAACATATATCCTTAATTGCTTGTTTTCAAATTCATGGCCTCTTTTTTCATCAACTTTTGTTACATATGTGTGTGTGTGTGTGTGTGTGTGTGTGTGTGTGTGTGTGTGTGTGTGTATGTGTGTGTGTTCCTAAATATATAAGTACAACCTGTTCAGTTAATATAATGTATGGTTTTAGAACTGCCCGTTTAATATTGAATAACTGATCTGTGTGCTCTTCCCTGAGAAGACTATTTCTCACACTCTGAACATTCTATAGTTGCTTGTAATTCTTTGTGTATACTTCTAGGCTTCTGATTATCCCCATCCCACCCCACCCCTATTCCCTGTTCATGTTAACATGTCTTTTGGTGTTCCTGTACAACTCAAATTTAGGCAGTCATGTTGTTAAGATTGTGGTTGTAACTTCTGACATTCCTAGGAGATACATTCTCACAGCAAACTCCCTATTTTACAATCTCTCGGCCTCCTCTTCCTTAGGTGTGGGAGTTGCACTGTAGAAGGATCCCTTAAAACTGGGTTCCACAACTCTACATTTTGATTGGTTGTAGACCTGCTTAATGATTTCTGTCTTTCACAAAGTGAAGTTTCCTTGATGAGGAGTAAGAAGTACACTGATCTGCGAGCATAAGGACAAATACTTAGACGAGAGTTATGAATTATCTGCTTTAGGAAAATGTAAGTTGTAGATTCTCCTCCAAGGGCCTTAACTTCATCATCTCTGGACAGTTGGTTTATTTTCCCCTACTAGCCAAGATTTCCCTCTGGTTAAGCCAAATTAATGAGATATTGGTTCTCACCAAGGTATGAGTGCCACTACTGCACCCTTAGAGTTATACTGAAGTGCTGGTTACCGTTGCAGTTCGTAAGCATTATAGCTGGATAGGACTGTTGATTGCCTCCTTCCTTTGCAAATTTGTATGATACCCTCTGGTAGCATGGAAACTAGTCCACAGGGAGGAGGCTTTCAGGTCAGTTCCTGCTTGGAGGGTTCTGGGACCTGTGTCTGAAGTATATGGTATCTAAATCAGCAATAGGGATTTACATTCCACCCCTACAGCATAAACAAGGACAATGTCAATAGTCTGTAATGCTTTGGGAATCCCTTGGACAATTCTGACCAAATGTTCAAAAGAAAGCTTCTCTGTAGTGGGTAGCTGTTCCAGCTTTGTCCAGGAAGCACTACCCTCTTTGAGGCTTCTGGTTACTGTCATGCCTAAGAGGTGGGGCCGAGACAGGAGTGCTTAAGAGCCGAGACCCCGAAGTGCCAGCTGTCTTGGTTCCTGGATCCTGGACACTGGAGGTAGACCAAGCAGAGTTCTCCAAAGAACACCACTGGACTGTGCAGTCACCTTTCCCAGACCCTTTAACCTATCCCTTACAAGTGATAACCTTGTAAGGGATAGGTTACAGTGTCTGGGATGAGCCTTGGCAACTGAACCTCAATGTGAAACTTTCATTTAATCTATGCATATATATTTATATAGTTAATAATCTCTACGACAGGTATTTTTCACTTGTTAATAGTAGGATTCCTTCTGACTTTTTCAGACATCCTTACTGTTATTTTACCCTTCTGCCTCATCCCCCTGTATTCATATCCCTCTCTTCCCCTAATTAGGACCCTCACCCATATTTTATTTTCTCCCATCAGATCACTAGTACCCTGCTACTACCATCTTTTTATTGCTTCCCCATCCCACTCTCCTGACTATGCTCACTTACTTCCCTGTTTTTTGCAGGTGCTACAGAATATGTGTTCACATTTGTTATTTGGATTTAGGAGTCTCAAATGAGAGAGTACCTGAGATGTTCAGTGTTACAAAGGCAGCAGAGTAGTGTGTTTGAAATATGCTGAAACAGATTAACATGCACATGCTTTGTTGTTTTACATCTTCTGTAGAAATCAGCCTTAACTTTGGATTCTACAAATGCAGGAATTTAAGGATTTTTACACTGTTTAACTCAGCATTCTAGACTTCTCATAAGTGCCAGGATCAATCAGTACAAAGACCATTAACACATCTTAAAGGTATTAATAACTATGGTGGCCTTTTTTAAAAATTCTCTTTGTATCTCTTTGGTAGTATCTTTAAGACTTGAAATGAAAGAACCAAAAATCTTATCTCTATCATCAATAAACAAGTTCAGAGTCTAACTGACCCCCCTCAAGTAACTGTCAATCCTTGCCTACTAAATTAAGGGTCAAAATCCTGTGGGATTCACTCTAAAGTCTGTCATTTTTTTCCAGTAAGTTTTATTGCCTTTTGTGTGCTTCTTTAAATTAACCTAATATTTTATTGTAAGAAATATATAGAAAAACATCAAATAAAATATAAAATCAATTTACCAACAGCAAAAAATATGAAGCTACTAAATAACTTGAAAGAAAAATTTCTATTTGAGGAGCAAATCCTAAGACCCACGGTGACATCAGTTCAGTAATTTAGATGTTCCTGGGCAATGAAAGTAAACTATTTTTGTCAATTAGGGAAAATGACCTAAATGTTTATAGAAGACATCAGTACCTTTAAATAACAATAACGTATTCTTCTCACACCTGCAAACTAAATTTGAATTCTTCTGACAAGTATTTTAGGTGATAAGCAATCTAATAATAACATCAACAGTCATGACTTCATCTAGCAAATTAGTTCTGTAGAGATTTCATACATGACATTTCTTAATTGTTGTAACATTGTGTTCTCTTCCTTATGTAGAAGGATAAAGTAATTGTTGCATGGTTTACAATCAAGTTAAGGGTAGACACATTCTTGTTGTTCATTTGTTTTCCTGTTGTGGAAAAATTAACTGGCACTGCAGCACTACCTAATGACCAATATTCAATAATCGAATGTCACTTTTCATTATATGGGATGGGTTTGGTCTGATCAGCTATCATGCTGTTCTGTGTTATTGATAAAATTGGAAAGCTAACTACAGAAAGCTACTGTTTCAATAGAGTTTGTGGAACTGCTACAAACAGAATCTGTCCAGGTGGGGAATTAGCCATGCTTTTAAAACTGCACAAGAGATAGTGCCAAGCAGTATTCAGGACAGTTTGCCAATTAATTTAGGAAATAAAATGATCATGGGACACAGAGTCACTTGAAAGTTGATGCAATGCCTCACAATTATAGAAATTGTGTGAAAATCAAATGAGATAATTGAGAGAAAAAGGCATTAAGTTGAAAGCATTTTACAAATGTTGGGAATTAATATTTTTGCATTTCCTGCTAGAAATCATCTTTCCATGATCATTTCTGTTTCTTTACATTGACAATTTGATCCAAATTTTATCAATGAATCTCCAATTCTCTATATGGATTAGTTCTCTAATATTTAAATGTGTTTTGTGTGAAGTTTGTTTGACTAAATGACTTTCATTAGAGGCTATTTTATCTCTGAGTCCTAAAGCCTTCCCCTTTACTTATCATCAAGAAACATTGAGGAGGCAAGGATAAAACAGAAAGTTAACTAACAGAAAATCCATAGGATCAGAAAACCTATCCTGAAAGCTTAAAACAATGCAAGTTTCTCTAACCACTATTTATTTTATGTATCATTAGCCGTGACTTTCTCAGTAATTTATACAACAGGAAAATCAAATAAGATGTACTTCATAAACAATAGTATACAGGTAATATAATATTATTGCTTAACAACAATTCAATATTTTAGTTTGTTACTCATTAACAGAATCCTAAACAAATGCAAATTTTTGCCACACCATTTATATTTTTGATGTACAAACTATGTTACCAATAAATGTATGGACTTATGCATGTCTCCTCACAGGGTAACAGTGTGGTTTAATTCTTTTTGGTGTCTCCAAAATGTTTCTCATAATGTGCATTTCAATTACTCTGCAAGTCGTTTGATGTGTTATTTGAAAGGCCAGGTTGTGCTGGGAGAAGGAAATTTAAAGGGATACCAGATGCTTATTCTTGTCATCCTAGAAACAAATCACCAACAGAATATAGTAAAAAAAAAAAAAAAAGAAGAGAAAACTCTACTGTTCCCAGCTTGCTCATAAGCACCAGAGTTTGGACTATAAGGAAACCAGGCTATATTTGAAAAGAAATCATACAATTCCAAAGACTCTAGTATTGGGCGATCTCACCTTCCCAGGTCTATTTCTACTTTCTCATTAACATAGTTTGATACGATAAAAATAAGAGTAATTAACAGCTAATTGGACTTAACAGCTGCTCAATAGGAAGAAATTCATGCCCGAAATAGTAAATCTAGGCCCTACCATGGCCTATGAAGTCAAGTACTCTAGACTTGCAGGTCAATGACTTCTACTACTACAGCCAGGCCCCTTAGCTAATGTCTAACTACATATTAAATACTTATCCTTCAATCCACAGACAAGTGTAGCTCTTAATCATTACCCAAAAAATTGTTTTGAAAAGAATGTGACCATTTCAGAAAAACACAATTTTTCAAAAGGCCTAGAAGAACTGATCCTGGATTGCTCCCAACCCCAGTTGATATGTCTAAGGCATATCCCTCATGCTTAATGCTCACGGGACATCACAGAAGAGTTGAAAGGAAACTGTAAGATACAGAGGACCAGGGCATTTTTTTGTGAGGTTGTGTCTTTTATGTATAAGAGGGAAAGTGCACCTATGAAATATCAACAATGTGGTTGCTTAACCAGGACCTGAAAATGACAACACCAATTGTCATGCCAATGTAGACTGGGGAAATCTCACAAGTCCCTATCCCAAGTTGAAAGGACAAAAGCAATTAGTTGTGGCTAAGATAGAAAGACTCAATCTGTTCTAGAGGCAAGCACCCTGATATGTGATATAATCCTAAAAAGTCAACCCTAAACACACATACATAAAACAACACTAAATGAACTCAGCATATTCTTTTTGTAAGTATGCATATATTTATGCATATGTATATGTGCATGTAACAATCATAACTAAAGAATAAGAAGTCATCAGTTTGAGGAGTCAGATATACAGGAAAAGTTGGAGATAGGAAACAGAAAAATGAGGTAAATACAGTGTCCATGTATATATTTTTATGAAATAAAAAAATAAAGTAACATATTAAAGTACATATTGACAATCTCCAGGTTGCCCAAGCTCTTAATAGAATAGGCTAAGTTGCAAAGACAATTTCTTTTATCACCTGCATTTTGCAAATTTTACCAAACATTGTATAAAAATCTCCTAATATTATACCAAGGAAAGCATATAAACTTTCAAATAATGAGAAGGAATAACTGGGAAAATTGGTGTTAAATTAATTATCCCTATTTCTGTGTGTAGCCAAGAATATATGATTATATATATTCAAGCCTCAAGCTGTTGGTTTCAATGCTTGAGAAAATTCCTTCAACTCACCTTGATTTAGAAATAAACAAATTTACTGTAAATTGTATTCTCCCTGGAACTTGAAGGGCAATGATGGCATTAATGACATTCTATTGTATGTCAAACCAATATAAAAAGCTGCAAACATCTGACAAAGGCTCCCATCCCTAAGTGGCAGAAATCACTGAAACCACAGGGCATACAATATTCTCTCTAGGAGTCTTTATCTGGGAGCTGTTGGAGGTGAGCTTTTTGGAGCAGGCTGCAGTTACCCCTCAATTCATGCTGGTCAGGTCTTTTACCAAGAGAGTTGTGCGTTCGGTATTTATGTAGTACAGCAGGCAACTGTTTACCTCAGGGCACAAGAGGCAATCCGCGCGCTTCAGAATCAGTGTGCCATAGCAGCCCTGTTGCCTATGGAAACAAAAGCTTCCTTGAAGGAGGGAGCTTTGTAAGGGATGCTGCAAATGATAACCCCTTCAGTTGTGCCATTGCCCTATGTGAAGGTGTTCTCCTACATGAACAGCAGCCACTAAAAAAAATGTGCAGAATCACAATATGTACTAGTATTTTATAGGTCTATTTATTTTTTATTTATTTTATGTACCAACCACAGTTTCCCCTCACTTCTCTCCTCCTATCCCCTCCCCCTCCTTTCTAATGTATTAGTATTTTACAAACTTGCTTTTGAGATTTCTATATTGCATACTTTGAGATAAGTCCACTTTGCTCTAAATCCACTCTTTTGAACTGAACCAGGAGAAATAATTTACATGTTTTTTTCCTACCTCAGAAAACAGAATGAAAGTGTTGCTGGTGATTCTTGTTAGGAATACAGGTGCCTCAAAATGCATTATTATTATTATTATTAAAATGAAAATAGATTCTTTTCTCATAAACTACATCCTGACCACAGTTCCCTCTCCCTCCAATCCTCCCACCATCTCCCCACCTCCACTCTTCCAGGAATGCATTCCTTTTTCATACCCCTACAAAAAAGAACAGGTCTTCAAGAGACAACAACCAAACAGGAAAAAACAAAATACAATAAGACAAGGCCTCACACCACGGCTGGACAAGGCAACGCATCAGGAGGAAGAGTTCCAGGAATAGGCAAAAGAGTCAGAGACAACCCTTCTCCCATAATTGGAAGTCCCACAAAAACACTAAGCTAACAGCCACAACAGATACTCAGAGGACCCGATCCATACCGCTGTAGGCCCAGTGCTTATCACCTCAGTCTCTGTGAACCCATACATGCCATGCTTAGTCCATTAAGTGGGCTCTGTAGTTCTGGTGTTCTCCATCCCCTCCAGCTCTTGCAATCTTTCTGTCCTGCTTTCCACAGGATTCCCTGAGCCTGAGGGGAGAGACCCAATGGAGACCTCCAATGTAGACCCTCTCTCCACATAATGTATGGCTGTGTGCATCTGCATCCCTCCTATCTGCCACCTGGGAGAGCCTCTCTGCATACAATTGGACAAGACATTGACCTATTAGTTTAGTAGAATCATTTCATATAGGAATAGGATAGTATAGGAATATGATACAGTATAGGAATCATCTCATTTTTTTTTTAGGACTAGAAGTGTTTGGTTCTACTCTCTGTCTCTGAGCTATCCAGTCTCCAGTTCCTGGCCCTCCAAGTAGTGTGGGGCATGGGATCCCTCTCCTAAAGTGGGCCTCTACTTAAATCAGACATTGCTTGGCCATTCCCTCAAATTCTGCTCCACGACTGGCCCAGAACATTTTCCAGGCAAGACAGATTATACATCAAAGGCTTTGAGAAGAGTATTTTCTCACACCAAAGAGATTAAACTAGGGGTGAAGACTGCATGCAAGCACCAGCTCTACCTGTTTACATTCAATGAGCTGTGTGGATGTCATTCTCAGCAATGCTGCCCCACTGTCAGTTTGCAGAGACCAACACTCTGTCCTAGCATCAGCCTGGGATGTTTTGGGATCTCCATGAGACCCCTTGGGCCAACAATTCAATTAAATGCAACCCAATCCCACCACTGGGAGCCTTGCCAGGCTACAAGAGATGGTCAGTTTAGACTCCATACCTCCCATTTACAGGAGTCCTCAGTAGGACTGGGGGGAGGGGGCGGGAGGAGGGAGGACGGGGGAATCCATGGCTGATATGTAAAATTAAAATAAATTATAAAATTAAAAAAAGATATCTAGGCTGTTTTGAGATTCTGGTTATTATGAATAAAGCTCTAATACACATAGTTGAGCAAGTAACCTTGAGGTAGTTGGAATGTCCTTTGTGTATATGGCCAATAATGGTATAGCTGGGTCTTAAGGTAGATTGATTCCCAGTTTTCTGAGAACCTGTCACACTGATTTCTACAGTGGCTTTACAAGATTGCACTCCCAACCAGCAACAGAGTAGTGTTCCCCTTGCTCCATATCTTCTCCAGAATGATCTGTCACTTATGTTACTGATCTTAGCCATTCTGACAGGTATAAGATGGAAACTCAAAGTAGTTTTGATTTGCATTTCCCTGATGACTAAAGATGTTGAACATTTCTTTAAGTGTGTCTCGGCCATTTGAAATTCCTCTGTTGAGAATTCTCTGTTTAGATCTGTACCTCATTTTAATTGGATTATTTTTTGATATCTAGTTTCTTGAGGGTTTTTATATTTTTATATTAGTCCTCTATTGAAAGAGGAGTTAGTAAAAGTATCTTCCCTTTCTGTAGGATGCCAGTCTATCAGATTAAAGGTGTCTTCAGTCTTACAGAAGTTTTCAGTTTCATGAAGTCAAATTTGTTAATTAAGAAGGAATCTTTGAGGTTGGTAGTGGTGGCACATGCCTTCAATCCCACCACTCCAGAGGCAGAGATAGGTGTGTCCCTCAGAGTTCAAGGTCATGGAGATCAATACATGAACTTACGGTACAACAAGAGCTACATAATAGAGATACCCTGTCTCAGAAAAAGAGAGAGAGACAGGGAGAGAGAGAGAGAGAGAGAGAGAGAGAGAGAGAACAAAAGGAAGAAAGCTTTGGATACAGATTAAATATTAATTATAACATGCATCCAAAGTATTAAAATGGCATGGACTGGGGTTTCTCAAATGTTTCATTTCTTTCTTGTAACATTCAAAGAGTAAGTTAGACATCATGATAAATTCATTTATTAATAAACATTTCTGTGAATTAGAAGCCTGTCTTTCCCAGTGGCCTGGGCAAGGTTTTATTGAGAAGGAGCAGAAAGTGAATATCAAAAGAAAATAAAGAAATAGAAGATTGAGAACATTGTACCAATAATCTTCACAATAAAAATTTTAAATCTCAATAAAACAAGACAAACAAAAATAATAAAGAGTAGGAAAGAAATGGAAGACAAAGACAAAGAGGAAAATGAGGAGATTTGCATTGATTTATATCTCCTTTGCTGAGGTATAGAGGCAGAAGCTATGTAAGTTATTCTCATGTGATCACCTGAAAACTAGAAAGAGCATAGCATAGTGTCATTTTAGAATCTAAAGATATATAAGACTTTGAAGATAAAATTTGTAAGCCTCTAAATAAATACAAGTGGAAGAAAATACATTCCTAAAACTGCCTCTAGGTTCTCTGCATCACATTATATCTCTTCACCAGTTTAACTACAATAATTAAGGCCCTGGTAATGATTTTAAAAAATAAATTATGTATTTACTGAAATCTAACTATGACCAGATATATATTATATATTCTGGGTATTGTATTGAACTTAAAAGAGATTGTCTCTTGAGAACTCTTGCTTACTTCTAATTTTACTTGAGATTTAGCTTTGACAACAATAAAAATAAAGATCTATGTATATGCTAACAAATGAATTGTTTATAAAAATAAATCAGACAAAAATAGAATTTGATTTTTCAAATAGATATAGTATACATTAAAACTATTGGTTTCTTCAATGACTATCATTTTAAGACAAGCAAAATTGCTGCATATAAATCTGGGCTCTTCTAATTGATGGTTATGTGAGTTTGGATACATTAGTTAAACTTTCTGCAATTCAATTTCCTTACTTACAATTTGGGAATCATTTCCTCACAGAATTCTAGTAAGCAAACTGCACTAGGCAAAACAGTCTTATTATCACTCTTGAAGTATATTATAAGAAAAAAATGACCAAGTCCTAAACCATCACAGAATGTGGAGGATAACAGCAATAGCAAATACAGTAAATTTCTATTGAATTCAAGATATATTTATTGGTAGCTACAGTGTCAAGCATGTGCTAAAGCACAAATATACAAAGATAAGTCAGAACTTGTCTTTGGCTATGAATAATCTTAACTTTTAGTGGGTACAAAGGCAATCCATTTTTGGTGTTTTTAAATATAACTTAGATCCATAGATGGAATATTATGAGATGACAAAGAAGATAACTATGCTTGGGTAGGCTGCTAAGAGATTAAAAGGTGACTTAAATATTAAGTAATGAGTGAATATAACTGACATACCTCTGTAGTTGTATGTCAATGGGTCTTAGAGACTCAAATAAATAAATAAATATTAGTCTATTGTTTTATCCTATTGATTATCCATCATAATTTGATGATAAAACCCTGTTGCACAAGACATCAACTATTTGGTCACAGGACATGGTGAAGTCAATTTGTTACTAACCTGAGAGATTCTTCCCTAATGGAAAGATTTCACAGTGCCAGAAGGTACTATGTAGGCTTCTCGGGAAGAACATCCCTCAGGAGTAAAACAGCTGTGACTCATGTGCACTACAATATTGACCACTCATACAAGTTAGGGCCTTTGGTGAAGTGTTGACATGAATGGTATTGGGATAACCAAAAGATTTTTTAACTGAACCAAAGGACATAATCAAGAGAGGTAATGCGTGCTTGGTACTATAAACCTATTTATGATCCCATGGTTAGGGATGTCATAGGCCTATTACTGTAATTTTTCTATAAAGATATAGTATCAAACTGCCTTCTAAACACTTCTTCTTAAACCCATAAGAAGTGTAGCTCTCGCTTCTCATCAGGGAATTTTATTTATACAGAAGCAGGCAGTCTAAACAGGGACTCATAACTTGTTACATTTGGCAGAATAGGTGACTGTGGAGTGCTCAATTCTAAACAGTGGATATGTAGCAAATTCCTCTTCCTAAAGATTCAGGGAACATCATGGAAGAATGGGTAGGAATATTGTAAGAGTCAGGGACAGGGAACGATTGCTGTGAAATAATATGTTCTGGATATGACATGGTCATGGCACTCATGAACTCATGGCAGCTGGGCTCAACAGAATGAGACCTGTACAAGATCAAGCCATCTAACAATCTAGTGTGTAAAGGAAAGGGGCTTAAAAATCCCTACATCTACCTGAGGAACTATTTACAGTGGATGCCTACCAGGGAAGGAAGTGTCTATATGTTTTCCCCCCACAGTGTTACCCAGCATACATTCCCCATTTCCAGGCTCCAGGGGATGGGTTCCTACTAATTGGACTTAGTGATAGAATTAAGGCAGTAGAGGGAAGAAGATAAAAAACATTCAGTTAGAAGAGGAGTGGGAAGGTGGCTCCAGGAGGAGTTAAAGTGGAGGGTGGATGTGATCTAAATCAATTTTATTCATATACGAATAAAATTACCAAAGCATAAATATTTTCAAAGTACAAAATAAAATCATTATTTGGTAACTGAATTGTAGATAAACTTAGATCAATATTGATTCTAAAGAAAACCTCTTAACAAGAAATTATAAAGAAATGGAAATCACAATAGTTTATATATGATGTGGAATGAATTGGGGCAAATTCAGATGAAACAGTTTTTCACAGAGAATGTGTTAATATTAATATTTCTATAACAACTAAATGGACCCATCAAACAAGTTAGACTACTGAAGGACAGATGGCTGTAGATATCCAGTCTAATATCTCCATTCAGTATCATGATACCTCATGCTTATATTTGTCCCTTACATGCATATTGATAGTGGATCCACTAAAGGAGAAAAGAATGACAGCCTAGAGACCAATATTTTAAATAAGAAGCATAGTCATATCAGATACCTAGTCCATCTGTTTACCAACTGAAAACCCGTACTGGACAAATACTTAGCAAGAATCTGAATTCAGCTTTATTCAATGCCTAGTACTTTAAGAAATATCAGTATTAGCTATTATATTCCCCACCACCTATCTGCCAAAAACAAGAGCCATTTTAGGAAATCCAGGTAAACAAAAAGATTTTCATAAGTAGAGAATATAGGTACAGATGATAATTATTAGTGAGAATCCACCTTGTGTGTGATGTCCATCATCTAAGATATAAGATTCTTCTTCCCTGTAGCTGTGGCATGACCATCCGTCTTGATGTCACAAGGCAGGTTCCTATTGTATTTCAAACAAGCATTCTACTTATATTTAACAATTCAATAAAACACACGTTGCTTTAGTTGATGCACCAACTTAAGGAGAAGAGGCACTCCATACAATCTAGTATAATTTGACCGTTGTTCTTGGTTCTGTGTAACCAAAGGAGAAATATTTAGGAGTGAGCATCTAAATGATATACATGAAGGTATTCCTCAGAATTTAGAATGCTAGGTCAAGGGAGAGGAAGTCACAGGTTAACCCCTGAAGAGCTGGCCTTTGTTGCAGTAGAACACCTTGTAATACAATACAAGAAGTCATCACTGTATAAGAGGCATGTGAAGAAATGCTCATAACAAAAACTTGGAAAGAGGTCAGGCAGTAGGAGAGTAACTGGTCCTGCAGAAGGAAAGTAGGAGCCCCAGTAAAGTCCAAGAGCTGATGTAACTACCCAATAAAAGGTATTGCTTTAAGATTTTATTTCAGGAGTATAAAAATTGAAATGTGACCACTGGTCATTTATCCTTGTCTGGCACAAATGACAAAGTATTGTGAGTTGCACTGTAATTGGGAAATGAAGGAGTAGAAAGGGAAGAGTGTGATGTTATATCTCAAAAGGGGGATAAAAGGCTAAAAGAAGCCAAGAAAACCCAATTTAGGATCTGAAGATTTTAAAGGCTTTGAGAAGAAATGAACATTGGAAATGATGCAGACTTAATTATTGAAATGGTTGTATTAAAAGAGCAAATTGAAAGGTGATGAAAAATGCATTCAGGAACAGTGAGACAGTTGTAAAGATGATAAAGAACGTCACAACAGTTCCAGAACCTGCTACTTAGAATTATGATAAGTAGACAAATAAAATTTCTAATATTAGTATCTCACAATGAGGTTATGTAGTTAAACAAAAATGGAGCAAAGATTTACGACTAAAGTTGCTATAATTAATATAATTATAATATATATGCTATAATATCCTAAGTGGAAATACAGTATTGTCCACTTGTATTTGTATCTAATTTGGCCGAAGAGGGAACCAATCCCTGGTTCCTTAAGTTTCTTAAAGTCAATGAGACTGCATATCTCTTCACAGCTCCTTTCAAGAACATTCTTAGCAAAGAACAGGTATGAGAGGCAAAGAAACCATATGCATCTAAAATTTTCAAATTGCAAAATTCACTGATTATGTAGCTCATTCAAAGAATTCTAACAAAAGAGGAGAGTAGAAAGCTGATTAAGGAAGGGGCTAGTACAATGAAATGCACCATGTACTTGGGTAGAAAGTAAACAATAATACAGAAAGTAAATGAATAGTCCATTGTACCTGCATATTTCCTTTCCCTAATAACAATGTAGAATCCAATTATTGAAGAACACACTCTACTTTACAACCTGAGATATTTGGACTATATTAAATGTCATTTTGTGTGTAGAGACATTTGACATACATTAAGGAAGTCACTGAAGTGGTTTGTCAGACCTGAGGAAATGGGAGGCTCACATCTGAAAAGGTGGCACAGAAGCCACTGAGATTATTAACCAATAAGAATGAAGTGCTTTATGTCAAAGAAAGAAAAACAAGTTCTCATTAAGAACAAAACATAGTTCAAGAGTATCTTGCACTTAAAAAAACAAACAAACAAACAAACAAAATACTTCCTAGATATATATGACATTTAGGAAGGAGGTTCACTTTCCTTGAAATAAAGAGAAAGGCTGCTGTGTTTGCCAGTTGTAAATTTGGGGTCTTGGTACCAGACTGCTCTTGGTAGAGCTATTCTTGAAAAAATAAAGACTGTCTCTCTAACGTAATTTTCTCTCCTTTTAGACCCATGTAAAATGACAGTCTGAGTTTCTTAATTCCAACTGTAAGATACTTATGTTCAGACTAAACAGTAATAAACCCACCTTGACAAGCCTGAATATGGAATTTGTAGCAAAAACTATTTATAAGAGGAATGAATATGGAGTATCTTCAGAGCTAATATAATCTATTTCAAAGGAAATTTGTTTCTAAAAAATAACATTTCATTTAAAGGTTTATTTTTAGGAAAGTGTCCCTGCAAACTATCTAAATACTGTGAGTTCAAGAAAATTTTCTCCAATGGAGTTTTACTAGGAGTTCAAACCATTCTTAGGGTATGCTCCATGTCTAGCAGTAAATGGCCAAAACAAAACATACATATTTGTTCAGGGTTTTTTGTTTTTATTTTTGTTTTGTTTTGTTTTGTTTTGTCTCATAATACTTTGTACATTTATTTCTTTACCATAGTATTGGTGAAATTATTAAGGCCACCCCATGTAGTTAAAAGGGAGATTTATTTAATGGTGTAACTTACAAATGAAGGGATAGATAGTTTGTGGGTTCTGTGAAAGACGCAGCACAGTCTTGTGGTGTTCTCTGGAGAACTCTCCTCGGTATACCTCTAGCGTCCAAGGTCCAAGAAGGAAGAAAGCACGGCACATCCCGATCTCGGGTCTTCAGGGCCCTCCCTTCGCCCTGCCTTGTAGGTGTGATAGTTACCAAAGCCTCAGTGGGGGTTGGAATTTCCAGACCAAAGCTACCCACTACACTAGAGAGGTCTTGTGTTTGTATATTAGGGTTTCTGATTTTGTGTTTTAATTTGATTTCTGTGTTACCAATATCTGTGTCATTGTGTCTACATATGTTTCTTGTGCTTTTTTTCTTAGAATCTTTGTTATTTATTTTTTGTTTTGTCCTATTCAGTTTTTTTTTAATTTTATATAATGTTTTCTATTTTTTTTAGATGTCTTTGTTTTCTAATGAGCAAGAGCAAGAAAGGATGTGGATTTGGATGAGTGATAAGGTGAGGAGGATCTGGGAGGAATTGGGGTATGTGAAACTATAATCAGAATACAATGTATGAAAAAAAATCTATTTTCAATAAAAAATAAAAATAAAAAACAGGAATACAAAATAAAATTATACTACAATTTCAAAACACTACAATTTCAAAAGTCCTTCATGAAAATAGTGTTATCAAAAGGAGAATTTATGATATACATTGAACTATACAAAACAGTGTTTTAAAAATAGAAAATATCAAAGTCAAAATGTGAAGAATTGCAACCAAAATTCATTGATATGTAAAAGTATTTTAGAAACACATGTCCATACATCCAATTCATAATATGCTGTTAAAATTATTTGAATAAATTTTTAGAGTAAAGCTTTCCCTTTACTCTAAAAAGATCATTTCTTCAGGATAAAAGGGTACCCAGTGGATAGGAGGCTCATCTATAACCACATCTTCCTCATGTCTCCAACACAGTCTAATTGAAAGTCAACGAGTGAGTAAGATTATCTGTTCTGTCCTAACAGGGCTTATCAGGCATACTGTACTTACTAGAGGGATATATCACCACTTAATATCCAAATAACCAAATTCAAACACTGGGAGTTATGTATCAGCAAATGTTTAATTCAACTTTATCACCTTTATAATAATAAATTTTGAATTTATATATATATATATATATGTATGTATATATATATATAATGCTGAATAATTTTATATATACATAAGTTTTATGTCAACTTGACACAAGCTAAATTCATCTGAGAGGAAAGAATCTCAATTTTAAAAAATGTCTCCATAAAGTCAGGCTATAAGTAAACCTGTAGGGCATTTCCTTTGAGATCGATTGGGGAGGGCCCAGCACATTATAGTTGGTGCTATTCCTGGGCTGATGGCTCTGGGTTCTATAAGAAAACCACCTGAGTAAGCCATGAGAAACATAACCTAGCTAGTAAGCAGCACCTGTCAATGACCTCTGCATCAGCTCCTGCATCCAGGTTTCTTCCTTGTTTGAGTTCCTATCCCAGTTCCCTTCAATGATGTTCTAAGTGTAAGTCAAATAAAACCTTTCTTCCCCAACTTATTTTTGATCGTGATGTTTCATTGCAGCAATGGAAACCCTAACTAGGACACATTCATAAATTTTAGATAATCTAAATTATGTGTGTGTGTATATCCTCCTCCAAAAATAATTTGTTTTTATTTCTTTTTTAGCTTCAAAATTAAATCAATTCACCTATGTCAATGTGAATGAGCCCAATACCCTTGTACTATTAAAAATATTTTATGGCTTAATTCAACTTCTGTGTAATATTGCATACTCAAACTCATAATCTATATTTAAACATCATGGATAAAGACATATATGGAAATTGGCATGCTGAGCAAAGTTCATGTTTAAAGGAAGACTGCAAATTTTACTGTAATTTCAAGAAGTAAAAATTATATACATTTCTATTTATTGTTGCTAATTTCATCCATAAGAAATGCATAATAAGTAGGAATGCATACATTCATGTGTGAGCACCCATTCACATGTGTTTGCATTTATGAAAAGATAAGATGTGGAGTAAATTCACTAGTGTCAAGAGTGGGTTACATTTTATTGAATCATTGGCCAAAGAGGTCTGACAGAACCCCTCAAAACATCAAAGGGTATTATCCATGTTTTTTTATTATGCTCCATAGCCTGCTGTATGGCTGAAGACACAGCTTAATTATATCACCAAATGTAGAGAATTTGACATGGTGCTCCAAAGCTTTAGCATTTCTGACTAGTGATCATGGTCTTGGAAGGTACTTTGCACACTTAACAGAAGGAAAAATTAACACCAGGTTCACCCAGCTACAAAACATGTGACCTACAACACAGATTTCCTGCAAGATAGACTGGTACGATAGTGGTACAAATGTTATGGGAATAACCAGTCACATATAAAAATTAGATTTAAAACCCATTAGATGAGATGGAAACCATAAATGACTCTGCTAAAGTGACCATGAACCTGAGACTACTTAGGTCATGGATTGTAAGGAAAACCTACTATTATTATTTCACTAAAGGGACATAGCAATAGCATGACTCCTAACGACATAATGATATACTATAGAGCATAGCAAGACTTAATTCTCATAAGAGAAGCTTCCTCTTGCAGTAGAGTCTAATTTACAAAGAGATCCGTAACTGGACATTGTGCAGAGAGTGAGAGGTTTTGGAGCACTCAGCCCAATATGACTGTCTTTATCAGACCCATCCCCACAAGGTTTGGGGATCTGCACAGACTCAGAAAGAGTAATGAGCCTGAGATGGTGGATGACTCCAAGGAAACTACATCTTCCAGACACAACAGGACATATGAACATATGACAGAATACGCAAAACCTGCATAGTTTCAAACCAAGCAAAACCCCAGCACTGAAGGATTCTGTAGATATCGTTGGATATCATTCTGTATAAATAAAACACTGATTGGCCAGTGGCCAGGCAGGAAGTATAGGTGGAAGAAGGAGAGAGGAGAACTCTGGGAAGTGTAAGGCTGAGGAGAGAGACACTGCCAGCCACCACCATGACAAGTAACATATAAAGGTGCCAGTAAGCCATGGGCCACATGACAAGGTATAGATTTATAGAAATGGGTTAATTTAAGATATAAAAACAGTTAGCAAAAAGCCTGCCATGGCCATAGAGTTTGTAAATAATATAGCAAAAGTATCAAACTAAAATGGTCTGTTGTGCATTTATTTATACACTTGCATCCATACACTCTTATTCAGGACAAGGGGTGAGGATTACAAATCACCAGTCCAAGAATGATAAACTATTTCAAGTGGTATGGATTACATGCCCAATGCATTCCTCACACCATCCATCAGTTTTCACTTTAGCTTCTGCCTTGTCTAATTCTTTCTATATTCTGTTTTACATTGCAACTCTTTGTTGATCATGTACATAAGTGAATTTCTCTGCATTGTATAGATTATGTTATTTTATTCTGAAATTTCGAGTGTGTCTTCTATAACCATAGAGTATGGAAGTCATATTCCATTATGATTCCATTCTGCTGCTCTGTGAGAAGTCCAAGACAGAAGACATTGGGATTTGCTGTCACATGACAGCTCAGCTATGCTTGCTGCACAGTCAACATTTCCTGCTGGTTTAACATCAAGTGGCTGAAACAGACTTAAGCCAGTTTTTCTGTGCTGGCTGCTGAGCCAAAGGGACAGGAAATCATTACATGGAAAACATTTCTAGCAAAGGTCACTTTAATAGAAAATTACATCAATCACCTTGAAGGAAAAAAAGTTTCAAGTGATGCCATATGTCTGTGGGATAACATCCATTTCAGTTTCTGTCTTGGATTTTTAAAAGTTAGTCTAACTTTTGGGGAAAGAAACACATTAAAAATTAACAATGCCTTCAACAGTGATTTCAATCATTTGCAAAAGAAGAGATGGTTATTAGCTATTTCTTGTTAGAAGTTAAGTGGTTACCTACTTAGGAGTGAAAGATATATTTTTAAATGTTCTCTAAATGGAAAAACAAGTCTTTCTGACAAATACCAGTTGTTTGCTTATTAAGCATTCTTGTTTACATAGCTGATGTTTGATAGTAGCAAATCAGTTTTAATTTTTTCTAAGATAAAATCGTGTCTATGGCAAACTGGCCACCAACTCAGATATGTTACTAAAAATGTCCTTGACGTTTGATTCTCCTACTTTCCTTCTAATGAGTACTCAGATTAAAGACATGAGCTAAGCATACCTAGCTTATGTAGTGCTAAAGATCAAACTCATGCTTTATGCACACTTAGAAAACACTCTGCTCACTGAGTTATATCCCTCCCATCTTAAAATTACTGTTAAAATTTTTATTTCAAGGATATGCTAGTCATTTCCTATAGGAAGATGACTGGCAAAGAGAAAAAGAAATAAATAATGACATGGGTAAGAAAGAAGGGGAAGGAAGTTTGAAATAAGTTACATAAATGAAAAGTTACAAGTGTTCTAGTTTTCCCTCAATCTGCTAAAAATTCTTCCTAGACTCTTTTGGCCTGACATGTTCACAGTTCAAGCCAGACCCTTCCCCCTCTTCTCTTCCCAACACGCCCCCACCATCTTCTTTAAGGTGAAGATTTTTAAAATTTTATTTTACATACCAATCACAGTTTTCCCCTCCCTCCTCTCCTCCCATCCTCTGCCCCCCACCTCCCCTTCTATACCACCATCCACTCTTCCTCCCTCTCCATTTACATGAGGTAAGGTCTTCCTTGGGAATCAACAAAGCATAACATCGAGTTGAAGAAGGACCAAGCTCCTCCTCCCTGAATCAAGGGCTAACAAGGGAAGCATCCCACCATAGGGAATGGGTTCCAAAGCTCCAGCTCATGCAGCAGGGACGGGTCCTGGTCCCACTGCTAGGGGCCCCACAAAAGATCTACACAACTGTCACCCAGATACAGAATGGCCTAGGATGGTCCCATGCCTGTTTCCTAGGTGTTCTCCAGAGTCCCTGAGCTCCCACAAGTTCAGGTCAGCTGTCTCCGTGGGTTTTCCCATCATGATCTTGACTACCCCTTGCTCATATAATCCCTCCACCCTCTCTTCAACTGGACTCACAGAGCTCAGCCCAGTGTTTGTCTGTGGATCTCTGCTTCTGCTGTCATCAGGCACTGCATGAAGGCTCTATGATGACAATCAGAGCAGTCACCAATCTGATCACAGGGGAAAGCCACTTCAGCCACCCTCTCCACTATTGCTAGGAGTCCTAGCTGGGGTCATCCTTGTGCTTTCCTGACACCAGGCTTCTCCTCAACCCCATAAGGGCTCCCTCTGTCAAGATATCTCTTATTAATCTCTCCCTCCATCCTGCCCCTAACCTGATCATCCTGATCCATCATGTTCCCATCCCCTCATACCCTCACCTCTACTCCTCCTCCCCCACCCCAGTTTACCCAGGACATCTCATCTATTTCCTCTTCCCAGGGAGATCCATGCGGCCCTCTTAGTGTTCTCCTTGTTACCTATCTTCTCTGAGGCTGAGGATTGTACTCTGGTTATCCTTTGCTTTACATTTAATATCCACTTATGAATGAGTACATGCTATGTTTGTCTTTCTAGGTCTGGGATGTCTCACTCAGAATGATTTTTTCTTGTTCCATCCATTTGCCTGCAAATTTCGTGATGTCCCTGTCCCTCCCACCCCCGCTGAGGCTGAGTAACACTCATTTTGTAAATATACAACATTTTTTTTTTATCCATTCTTCAGTTGAAGGGCATCTAGGTTGTTTCCAGGTTCTGGATATTAGGAATAATGCTGCTATGAACATAGATGAGCAAGCATCCTTGTGATATGGTTGAACATCCTTTGGGTATGTGCCCAAGAGTGATATTGCTGGGTTCTGCAGTAGATTGATTCCCAATTTTCTGAGAAAATGCTATACTCATTTCCAAAGTGGCTGCTTACAGAGATGAAATAGTTCAATGTTTTTACTAAAATTTGTATTTTAATATTTGTAATATTCATGATATTTAACCATTTTAAGGGCTCTGGGTGCTTCTTGCTCCCAGTTTACCTACATATGCTTGGTATCTGACACTTTCTTTCCTTTAGAGAAAACTCGGCTAAAACCTGTGAGCTAAAAGACTGAGAAAACATTTGACTGATCAAAGGAATAATATCTACAGGCCCTCCTGAGGTCTTTAAGTGTGCTTCTTGGAGAATCATCACACACAGCACCTGAGAAGACCTCAGACATGTTTATGGATCTTTAGTGGGTCAAAAAACTGGAAGTTTGCATTGATCTGTGTCTGCAACTCCTGTCAGAGCCACTGTCTTGTTGGAATCCAAAAGAAAATGCATCCTGCTTTCGTCTTCTCTACACAATATTCCCAAGTTCCCAGATTTGTCAAAAATGAGGAAGGCTACCAAGGAGAACTACATTTTCTGGTGTTTGGGTGGTGTTTATTCTATAAATGTTTGTTAGGTCCATTTGACACATGATGCTAATTAAATCTGATGTTTCTGTTTAGTTTTTGCTCAGATGACCTGTCTACTGGAGAATGTTGGATATTGTAAGTCCCACTCAGTAGGAGAATACTCATGCCTGGTACTAAACACCTAAGCAACTTGTCTTGCCTAGTGAGATTATGATCTTATCAGGGGATTAACTACTGCCACTTCCCTAAACCAGCATAATCCCTAACTGAATTCTGAATGGTTATCTTTATGCCTAGATGTAAGTGTAACTGCCACCTCTTATCAAAGAAGCTTCTTTGAGCAGCATACAGAAAACAATACAGAAAGACACAACTTGTCAAAAGACAGTGGAAATTGATTGTGAAGTCCTCACCTTCAATTGATATATCTATAACACCTACATTTAAGGCTAAGCCACCACTGCACAATGTAAAACAAAGAGGTCCAAGAAGTCAGTTGTGATACTGTGTCTTTTAGATAGGAAAAAAAAAGCTACACCCATGAAATCCAAAAAATAAGGTTACCTGAACAGTGATAACATCAGTGAACATGACAACATGGATGGGGAGAGTCTCTTGGGGACCTACCACTAGATGAAAAGCCACAGGCAATTAGTGACAACTACAAGAGAGAGAGTTTGGTTCCCCCCCTCGCCCCCTCCATGATCCCTCATTAGTTATCTAATACAAATGGTCAACTCTAAAATCATATGAATATAAGCAACACTAAACTTACTCAGGTTGTATTTATGTATTTATTCAAACACACATATGTATATATATGGAAAGAGAGAGACAGTGATATAATGATATAAAGATAGACACAGAGAGTAAAAGACAGAGAAAGAGTGTGTGTGTGTGTGTGTGTGTGTGTGTGTGTGTGTGTGTGTGTGTGTGACAGAGAGAGAGAGAGAGAGAGAGAGAGAGAGAGAGAGAGAGAGAGAGAGAAAGCATGAAAGCATGAGCTGGGGAATTAGTGGGGGGACATGAGAGGGGTTGGAGGGGAAGGAGGAAATTGTATAATTGCATTTTAATAATAAAAAGAATAAAATTCAAATATAAATATTTAAAGTAATTTTAATATTTTTTAAAATGTAAAGGATTTGCAAAATGTACTGGAAGAAATAGTGGGAATCTGAAGGCTTACCTCAAGCTCTTTTTCACGGGCTTTTACTACTTCTATTTCCTAAGGACACATTCAAAAAATCAGTAGGCCAATAGCCACCAGTCATAGACTTCTCAGGCTATAAATGATTATCCTTATGGAGTAAGTTTTTCATTTAGTTACCTATCTGCATGAATAGTAATAATTATTAACTGGGTGGGCTACTGGGTCAAAATACTTTTTATCTTTTCATTTCTTCTTTGAGCAGTATCTGAATAAACCACATTCTGCAAAGATGAGATAGAGTGAGAAGAATCTGTACTCTGGATGGTCTGACACCTCATGTTCTCCCTCCAGTTGTATTGTCTCAGTACCTATCGCCAGAAGACTAAGGCAAAACTACTATGTCCATATTTCCGCCATCCTGATACGAGGGCAACCAGTTATAATTATAGTCTTAGGATTTTGGCACTTGGTACAGCTTTGTGCATATTTTCCCTTTTTTGGGTCCTTGTGTTTTTTAAATTGAGAGTTTCATTTACATTTTATACAATCATGAGGTCTTTGTGGGTAAACTATGTCATTTTATGAAGTACTAGAAATCTTGTTCAATGCTATCTCTTTAATATTTGGTTTATTTTTCTCTACATTTATGCTTTGTGTCACCTAAAAGTTCCTCTTACAATATTCTTGTCAAAAATATAATGCATCAAGTCTTATTAGAAAAATAAAATATCAAACAATATGATAATTTTTACTTTCTTTCCCACTTTTTTTAAAAGAGTGAAAAAGCTATCTATACATATCAGTAGTAAAGAATTTTTATAATATGTGATGGCATGGTATTACATTGGTTTCTCTGGAGCTTTAGAATATGCTTCAGCTTGCCAGACTGGACAATATCATTTTGAAAACTAATTTCAGTTTTAAAATGTTTTATCAGAATTGAAAAGGCAGCAAATCATTTGAATCCCAAACAAGATGCAAATCCTACATTTGGGAGACAGGGAAGGTGCAGACCTGGTTTCCCAATATTTCTATTTCAATTTGGGGAAGGACAGAGGAGGGGTGGACTATGCCTTTTAATCTGGACTTCCCTCTGACAGGCAGAGTTCCTAATATATCTCCAAGATGATTTCGCCCTGGATGCATGAGCTTAGTGGACAGATTCACTCTATTGGCCTCCAATTAGGGACAGTGAACTTTCTTCAGACAGGCACTCTTCTTTCAGTATTACTCCCAAGATTCCACAAATCGAAATTATGCAGCAACACCAGTAAGCCCACATTTCTTTATCCTGGACAACTCTCTCTGTCATCAAATATGCAGGTGAAGACTTATCCTTGAGTAGACTGAAGTCTTGGCACCATTGGCTTTTTTTACCTGTTGCTTTCAAGTAAACTGATTCTAACTTCAGGCAATATGTCATAAATGTTATGCAACTCTCTTTTCTGGAAAAGTCGATAATACAAAAACCTCCTAGTGTATCAGACATGTAAAAACAACTGCCAGTATAGTTCAGTACTGAGATCTAACCCAGGTAGAATATAATGCACAAGCATATTTAGGCATATCATACTGTTCAAGGGATTCATGAGCCAGGTTATCCTTGAATTCAATAAGAATTACGGTGGAAATGCCAATAACCCTAGCACGGAAGAATGTACTATTCCTCCTCTGGGATCATACAGTAATTCATTTGTCCCCATAAGAATTAGCTCAAGAAAACAACACAACAACTAAAGATTTTTCTCCTTATCTTGATATGCCATGAAAGGTTGTATTATATAAACCTGAAACTTGGGTTTCATAGACAAGTCAACGTCTTCACTTTCTACTGGTAATAATAGTTCAAATTCTTTTCATCCTTTATCATTTGAAACAAGTAAATATACAAAAATGTTAATATTTTAATTGTTTGGAAAAAAAACCTACATCCTTTATATTGGCTTTTTATTGGGGAAAATTATAAAGGCCACTCCATATAGTTAAAAGGAAGATTTATTTAGTGGATGACTTACAAATGAAGGAATAGATAGGTTGCGGGGGTCTGGGGAAGGTGTATTGCAATCCAGCGGTGTTCTCTGGAGCTCTGCACAGTCAACCTCCACCGTCCAGGGTCCAGGCACAGAGAGCGCGCACAGAGAGAGCGCTGGCCCATTCAGCTCTCCGGTTTCCAGCGCCTCCCCTCGCCCTGCCTCGTAGGCGTGACAGTTGCCAGAGTCTCAATGGGGGTTGGAACTTCCAGATCCAAGCTGGAATGGCTACCCACTACAGCTTTTCTCATTAGCTCATATGAATCACAGTTCAAAAAGCCAGTTATCAAGTGCAAACTTCCTGAGTGTGGCAATGTCCTACTTATAAAAATCATGAAAATTTCAATAACTATGATTAATCCTATATTTCCTGAGTGGGCTTTTGAGACACTTTTCTTTTTCTTCTATTATTGTTTGTCTTTCTTTTTCCTCTCCATATTGGCAGCTAGCTACATTCACACAGCCTCAGGGTGATGAGACAGAAGGTTGGTGTGTCACTCTAGTGGTCTTACTTTTCTTTCTGCAAATTTGAGTCCACAGCAAAAATAACAAGAACACAACCTGGTTAGGTTTAGACTCCAGAGCCAGCAATTCTCTCTGTTCAAGTCCCAATTCCCCCTTTGCTAGCTGGATGACCTTGAGAAAATTATTGAACTCAGTGTCTGATGTAAAGAAACATTGACATTTTTAAATATAAGGTTCCTTTAATATTGAGATATTACCCTGCTTTAAAAGAGTAGCAATGGTAGTTGATATTTATTCAATGGTCACTTTTTCTAAGTCAAATATTCTTCAGAGTAGCCACTAATTTAATACACATAGGAAACCTATGCTATGCATATTACATCTTCATAACTGCTATCATCATCATCATGATCATCATCAAACAACAGCCCAACATCTTTTAAATAGATGAGAAAACAATGACACACCGTAGTTGATTAGCTGGGATTTGATGACATAGTTAGTGTTAGATTCCTTAGTTCTCCTGCAAGGAGCTCAAACTATCTGAACATAGGACTGCTCAAAATGTTTATTTTGTGCCAGAAAGTTGCTACAAGAACCCTATATTTATTTTATTGAAACATAAACACACACAAGTAAAAGCTATCAAAACAGAGATCAAAGGGTAGGGAAGTCAACTTTGGTCACCATCAAGCCATAAGTATAGGGAAATACTAAAGAGTTAAAGAAAAGGCATAGTCTAGTTGACCTTAGAGTCCAACAGAGAAATTATATATGAAGTTAGAATATAACAACGAGTCAGAGGAAAATTGTAAATAATCTAAAAACTTTCCAAAAATCACTTTCAGAAGATATCTTATTTAAAACTGAGATTTCACTAAGTCTCAGTCAATTGAGTTCCTTTGGTAATGGAATATATTACAGTTTTACTGGTCAATTAGAAAATAAACCACAATACATTGACTTCTTGAATCAATGAATGTAGCTCGTAGGAACTCACAGAGTCTGAACCTACAAACAGGTAGCCTGCATGGGACTGACATAGGCCCTCTGCATATATGTTACAGTTGTGTAGCTTGGTCTTCTTGTGGGACTCCTCACAGTGGGAGCAGGGGCACTCTCTGACTCTTCTGATGGCATTTGAGATTGTATTTCTCATACTGAGTTACGTTGCTCAGCATTAATACTAGGGGAGGTGTTTGGTCTTACTACAATTTGATGTGCCATGTTTTGCCAATATCCAAAGGAGGCCTGCCCTTTTCTAAACAGAAATGGAGGAGGAGTGAATGGGGGGGGGGCAAACAGGAGGTGGGGGCAGGGACTGGGAGCAGAGGAAGAAGTGGAACTGCATAGTCAGGATGTGCAAAAGAGAGAGAGAAAGAGAGAAGGAGAGAGGAAGAAGGAAACAAAGAAAGAAGGAAGGGGGAAGGAAAAAGAAAGAAAGAAAAAGAAAGAAAGAAAGAAAGAAAGAAAGAAAGAAAGAAAGAAAGAAAGAAAGAAAGAAAGAAAGAAAGAAAGAAAGAAAGAAAAGAAGCCACAAGCCTGTGAGTAGAGCTCTTTTGAATGAGCTCAGCATGCTGACAAAATCTCCTTTCTTGGCAGATGAATGAGGGTGAACTTGAGGGAACCAGACTATGAACATACAGCAGATTGTTTGCTTTGCATGGAAGGACAGAGTATGACTTGGGTCTATGAAACCACCTTCTGTTTAAAATTTGGCTTCTTTTTCTCCCCAATGCCCATGTGTACACACTTTAGCCTGTGTTATTAAGAGAATATTTAATGCCATTACTATAAGTATAAAGTGAATAAATGCTTCCAGGACACAAAAAAATACCTGTGGATATTGAGTGAACCCTGCAATACTGAAACACCAGGGTGATACTCAGTACTAAAAAGCAGTTAATCTGAAGGTTGAAACCGGTGTTACTTGCATAATCAGAGATATGATGGAAGGGTGTTCCGTGTACTAGGTAGACAGAATAATTTGAGAAAATGTACACAGGCAATAAAATTTAAAAAATGACTAATCTTAATTTGTTACTAGCCAAAGAATAAGAAGCAGCAAGAATCAAGTAACAATGGGTTATTTTTAGTGAAATATGGAATGTCGTTCAAACTGATATTTATAATAGTAGAATGCTACTATCAAAAGAATCTGTTCTAATAACCATTAAGCCAAATACCCTTTATTTTTCAAAATGACTGTTTTAACAATGGTTTAAGATATTATTTTTAAAACAGTACCCCATTTAAAAATGCAATTTGAGTCATTATAAAACATAGCATTATGTATGCTATGTTAGATTAAAAGTGCATTTATTTAACGAATATCAAGTCAGCAATAAGTTGGAATTTCAAAAGTCAAGTTTAAAATCATAAAAGAAGTATCCTCAATGTTAGAATTATGTAGTGGGTTAATTTCAGGAAAGCATAGTTATCTTTTTATGGTCAGGCAGTTGTAAAGGGCTTGTGTATCGTTCAAACTGAGGAACATAAATAAAAGTCAGTTTCTCTCCACAATTTTATTTTGGCTAAAAAGTCAATTTATATCTCCATTTCCCAATTCTTTAGGGTGCACAATAACTCACAAATGTCCACAAATTAAGATTCTTCAAGCATGAGGTGGATTCCATGGGCTATTAAAATATATATAAATGCTGTGAATAAAATACTACATAAAGCTGTGTAACTGATAATGTTAACACATAGATTTACTATGTGGATCTTTTCTATGATTTAAAGGTGCATTTAAGAACCTTAACTTTCTTAAATCTAAAAATCTTGAAAGCAAAATCTGTTACTCTCGTTTTTTTTATACCCATAGTACAGACAGCACAAGTCAGATACTCACTGTAATTAACTTAACCGCTAGTGACTGAATTCTTAGACTCTGTAAGCAAATTCTAAGTACTGCAAGGGTTCAGAAAGCAGTCATGTCTTCTGTTTGGAACATTTTTAAGTAAATTTTTTCTTTATTCTTCTCTCATACAATGCATCCTGACATCAGCCTCCCTATTTCCCCTCCTTTCAGTTAAGTCCCCACCTCCCCCTCACCAGATGCACTGTTCCTTTGTGCTGTGTCAGAAAGGAGCAGCCCTCCCAGGGATACCAACCAAACGTGGCACAACAAGATGCAATAAGACTAGGCATAAACCCTTGTATCAAGGCTGGATGAGGCAGCACATTGGGAGGAAGGATATTAAGATTCCCTGAGCTTGATGGTACATGCTTGTAATTCCATAACTTGTGGGGCCTAGACTGGAGGAGGATCACATGTCTGATGTTAACCTAGGCTGCGTGATGAGTTCAGTACACCTTGAGCCACACAGTTTGAGTAACTCGAGAAACAGCAAAATAGAAAGACCTCATTTTTTTTGACATTTCAATCTTTAATTCTAATGATAATATCAAATTATTGAAAATCAATTCTTCTTAAATGTAATTAAAGTTGCATTATCACATATATCCACTTCAATATCTATGATGATATTTTATTTGTACTGAAATGTGATTTTAATTTTATGTTAATAAATAAAGTTGCCCTGGGGTCAGAGCTATTAGAGCCATAGCAAGAGTGTGGTGGTTAGAAGAGCTAGGTAGATTTCTGTGTGTTCAGGGATATAGCCAGTATTGGAGACATACGCCTTTAAGACCTGGAGGGCGGTACTTACAGGCAATGACGAGGCAGTCATGTGGTTGGGTTTACAACCAATGAGAAGGCAGAACAGAAAGACTACTTAAAGACAGACAAACAGGAAGAAGCTCTCTCTCGGGGAAGCTAGGAGCACTGCAGGAGGTAAGATTTTAGCTCTGAGCTCTGACCTCTCAGCTTTCTCTTTACATTGGCTCCGTGTTTCTTATTTTAATAAGATGATTGGTTACATCTACAAATATCCACCTCTATCTTCATCTGTAGCTATAATGCTCAAAGTATAAATCTCAGCACTTAAAATGAAAGACTTTAACTAGACTGTAATATGTAATCAGGCATTGTCTTATATACTGGACTACAAGAAAGAATATCAAAATCTAAAGGGTTAGTGAGATGGCTCAGGGTTAAATCCTCTTGCCATGATTCTTAGTTAGGGTTTCTATTGTTTTGAAGAGACACCATGATCACAGCAACTTTTTTTTTTTTGTTTGTTTGTTTGTTTTTTTTGTTTTTCGAGACAGGGTTTCTCTTATGTAGCTTTGCGCCTTTCCTGGAACTCACTTGGTAGCCCAGGCTGGCCTCGAACTCACAGAGATCCGCCTGCCTCTGCCTCCTGAGTGCTGGGATTAAAGGCGTGTGCCACCACCGCTCGGCTTCACAGCAACTTTTATAAAGGAAAACATTTAACTGGGGATGTCTTACAGTTTCAGTCCACTATCTTTATAGCAAGAAGCATGGCAGCATAAAGGCAGACATGGTGCTAGAGAAGGAGCTGATAGTTCTACATCTTGATCCTCAGACAGCAGAAGACTATGTGCCATAATGTGCATAGCTTGAGCAGATAAGACTTCAAAATCTTCCTCCACAATGACACACTTCCTCCAAAAGACCACACCTCCTAATAGTGCCAATTGCTATGGGCCAAGCATTCAAACACATGGGGGTATGGCATCATTCCTGTTCAAATCACCACATCAGGAAAGTCTGAAAACTTGAGTTAGATCATTAGAACCAGTATAAGAAATTCATACACAGTGGTGTGCATCTGTAATCCCAGCATGCCTGTGAAGATATGAGAGATGAAAACAGGAGAATCACAAGACACTTGGGAGGTGCTTCTCAGTAGCATCAGAGCTACAGAAAAAGCAAGAGAGACTTCTTCAGAGGAGGATACAATTGACAAAAGTGTCCTCTGACCTCTACATGCTATGACACTCTCCTCTCTCTCTCTTTCTTCCTACCCCCCAAACACACACACACACACACACACACACACACACACACACACACACACACACACACAATTGTGAATAAAAAGGAGCAAAGAAAAATAAACTCCAGACTATAGTCTAGAGAAACTGATAAAACTACATTTAATGAGTAAACATAATTAATTTAATTAAAAATACGAAAAACAGTGAGCTCCTGAGCTATGGGCAAGAAAGTTGTCATGAATAGATGATGATTATAATTATCTTGAATCTTTCTTTTATTTTTTTAATGAGATTTTTCAGGTTGAAAAGGGTTTTGGAAAAACAAAGATTCCTAGTGTGCTATTGACTCTCACTTCATATACAAGCTTAGAATCTGCCCCCTCACTGAGCTCCAGAATGTCATATCTGATATTTCTTTTCTTTTTCCTCACAAGATCTCAGCAGGGTCATGATAAACTAGTACTAGAAAAGCCCAGCTATTCAGCAAGAGAAAAGCTCTACCTGAAGTCATACATTCCAGTAAGGCTCGGGAATTCTTACAGCCCATTTTGTTTCTAGCATTTCTTCCCTAGAAACTTGGGTGATCATCGTGATGAATTTATAAAGAAACACAGTTAAATCATTCAAGACAAGCAATGATAATATGATTTGCATGTGCTTTCCCTTATTCCAGAAGCTCCTCTGCAATCTCTAGTCAGGGTTAATTGCTGATGATTTTTTTCTTTTGTATTCATAATTTTTCTCTGGAAGTTCCACACCTTTATTATTGGGACTTTCTTTTGTCCTGCCTAATTGAATGCTGACATGCTTCCAGTTGATTCTGTAGTCCGCTGAAGCAGTTGCATAATGTGCCATGTAAATAAAGAGCTCTTCATTGACTCAGCTCTCAAGATCAGCTCTCTTGCAGGCAGTGTGCATGCAAGAATTGTGTTGGTGTGACTTCACTGTGACAAAACAAACAGACAGACAAATGCTGGTGAGAATAAGCTTTCCTCTCTTTCAAACGGAACCTTCATTCTTGGATTTGGGTCTTCTGTGGTTTCTCTGTAACTCACTAAGCATTGAGAACTAACTGCCATTGTTACACTGAGTCACCTGCTACAGAAAGAAGAAACTTGCAGTCTTTAGGTGACACTGATAGACCCAAAGCATCATCCTGACCTTCTGTGAAACCCTGAGAAAGAGCTCCATGTCACAAGCAAATGGGTACTTTTCAGCATGACAAAAATTACACTGTTTCCCATGTGGAAGTCTGTCCTCTAAGGAGGCAACATGACACAGCAGCACATTCTGTAAGATCCACAAGAGAGACATTTCTCAAAGTAATAAAAAAGGGAGGCTAGCATTTTCTTTTCTTTCTTTCTTTCTTTCTTTCTTTCTTTCTTTCTTTCTTTCTTTCTTTCTTTCTTTCTTTCTTTCTTTCTTTCTTTCGTCTTTCTTTCTTTTTTAAACTTGCATGTTCCATGCATTCTGCCTTCACTGAAGCAAATAACCAAAGCCGGGACATAAGATTATTTAAAATTTAAAAGCCTATCACCATGGAATCCAGACCATGAAACATTCACAAGGATGTGCTAGGAATTTCTGGTCTCTTTGGGATCTGTAAAGGGCTGCTTAAGGCTAATTAAAATAATAAAATGAAGCCCGCAATTCCCACTTCTGCTCAGAGCAGGCATGAGAGAATAATTAGAGCCTGTTTGCCCACAAACATTTTCTACAGATTAGGCACACTGCTGGATCCTCTCCACAAACCTTTTGAAGCCATAGGCACTTGCTCTGAGAGCTGCTTTATGAAGGTGAGAAGGGTCCCAACTGAGCAACTGCAACAGCTTACTGAGCATGTCAGCTGCCTGAAATCCATCAGGAAGCAAAAAGGAGACCAATATTTGGCATGTTGGGCAGCTGAAGTCATCAGTAATCTCAATGCAGAGATTACGATCTACAAGTCTATTTGATCTTAAATGTGTTCACATTAGGGCCTCAGAGAAATCATGTAATACTTCCGAAATCCTTTAGTTCAAGCTTAATACCATATTATCACATATGATCACTGACTTGTCAATTATCCATGGGGCAATTTCTCTAATATCCAGCAAACCCAGTTATTTGAGATAAAAGAAAATACAAAATCTTAGTTTTAGCTTTCAGACAGATTATAATTGAATCAAGGAACTAAGCAGAATAAGGGCAACCACTTAAAAATATTTGACTTAAATATTGCAGTTCATAACAATGATGAGTTTGTAACAATTAAATAACCAGTATTGGGAACCTAGAATCACCAAGGAAGGATATCTTATGAATGTATGTGTAGATCAAATGTCAGTAATAGCGGCATGACCTAGAGGCTTAGAAATACAGAACCTTAGCCTGATGGGATACTTCAGAAAGTAGAGGATCTTGGCTGCTGGCCTGATGATTTTAGTTTGATCCCTGGATCTCAAGAAGGCGGGAAAATGCAAAGCAAAACTTTACAGAAGTTTTCTAGTATCCAATGTTCCATCACTTAAAGATGACCAAAAGATATCTTCTAAAAATTAATCCATCCTACAGTTAAGTACATAGAATAGAAGAAACTCAAGATATACATCAGGAGAAACAGGCTTGTTCATGCTTTGAAAACACCCAGAGAAATCATTAAGCCACAAATCAACATTCTATTGATGAATCAGAGTTCTCATTTAGTTTGAGAACATCAGCAAATTAGTGATGAGTGATATTTAAAATGCCATTTAAAGAAAAGATATTCTATTCGTTAATCTTTACTATAAATCCAATTATACTTTAAATTAATATGTATATAAATTGAAAATTTCTAAGATTATAACTGAGGACAAAATATAAGCTTTTGAACTATTTTATCTAAAGGTTTTAATTGATATGATGCAATGAATATGTCCATATGAAACCCTCCAAATCATATTAAGAAAATTATGTCATCCCTTAGTATACCCACATATTGGTTAAATGAAATGTTAAGACTTAATGTATAAGGAATATAATAAAATAGGCTTTAAAAGCCTGTAGCTTTACAGTTTTTAATATCAGGTCTTTTTATAAAGGTATAATTTCATAATTTTTTAAATATTGAAAATTTCTCATATAAAAGCTATATAAACAAACATACAGACACCATTATGCAAACAAATCCCTTGTTTTTTATGTTCTATGTTAGATTTTGAAATAGTAACAGGTAAATCTATATTTATCTGTTCCCAAACATGACACCTATGTAGTTGTGGTCAAATGAATGGGTCCCACTTATTCCTTTTAGTCAGAGTTTCTAGGCGTCAGAATCCATCAGTAATGTAGTTTGTACTGTATTGTGTCAACCCTCTATAAGGTTTTAAACAGTCATTTCACTCTATTTTACATGTTTTTTTTATTAGTATTCACATTTGACTCTAATAGCATTGATAAAATTCTCATGAGTACTTTACTTAGTAGTAAATGAAAAGCCTGTTGTAATAAAATTCAAGAATGGCCAGAGAAGGCCAAACTATTTAAAAATAAATGTATATGGGTACTTTCTGAATTACCTCTGAGCTTTGATGGAGATATTATAGTCTATAGTTCTTAGGATCCAGGAAGAGAATAAGAGTTTCCCCCAAACTTAGGGAAAGTATACAGGAAAAGGATAAAGTTATCTCCCCAACATCAAAATAGACCAATGAAAAGTTGAGTCCTGGTACTGTCTGTTCCCTCACACAACCAGCAATGCCAAGGAAATGCTAAGAATTGGCTGGAAAACATTGTGCTGGCATATTTCCTGCAGGAAGAAACCTGGGGTCATTTCAATTTGGATTATGTATGGATCTATGGAGGAGAACAGCAGAAGAGAGCATAGATCCAGTCAGTCTGGATTCAAATTCTACCCTACAATAAACTAAGTATGAGACCTTATTATCTACATTTTAATCTCTATTATGGCCTAGGTAGTTGTCCTTTTATGAAATTAATATTAAAACTTAATCTCCAGAGTTGGTGTCTATCAGTGCCAACAACTCTGAGCGTATCCCCAGGAAGGGAAAATCTTCCTCAAATCTGTCCTCTCAGTCTTGGACCCCAACCTTCCAGCAATGCAAGAAGTCATTTCTTTTCTTTTATAAAGTTACTTAGTCTCTATTATCCTGTAATAGTGAAAGAAAGTCTTAACTAAGATATCCTTTGTGTACTGATTTCCTTACCTTTAAAATTAGAATTAAAAATGTACTTACTTCATAGAAATGATGTGATGACCAAATTCAGTGAGTATATGCAGGATATGGAAAAGTGCATGTCACTTAAGGAGTGCTGTGTACTTTCGGTTGAATGTGGTTATCGCTGTCAGAAATAATTGTCATTATTGCTACATGACTCTCAAATTATGCAAAAGCAGTGGAAAAGAAAGATGGCAATGCATGTAAAGTGGTTTTATAGCTGCAGAATATGAGTAGTAATTTGAAAATTTTATTTACAATTTTCAATATGAAAATTATAAATATAGCTGTAAATTATTGATGGAAATATATTTGCTTTTTCTACCTAAAACTCTTGTGTTCATTTATAATACATGGAGTAAACTGAATAAAGATTATTAATTCAAAATTTTATGTAAGAAAAGGCCTTTGATATAACTTATTTTATTGTCCTGACACCTGATACTGTGAATAAGATTCATTATTTTTAAAAAGTTAGTTGTCATGGCAATAACATATTTTTAATTATATTACCTGTATTTTAATAAATTAATATCCAAATGTTAGGTACTATCCAAATTCTAGAATGCATAATGAAATCATTGACACACTTAATTGCATAATGAGTTGTGATTCTATTCCTGGAAGCTGCCAGTCAGAAAGCCCCCCCCACTCCTGACTAGTCACTTCCTCATCCTTTCTTCCCTCGCTCTTCAACCTTGCCCACCCACACCTCCTAAGATGTCAGACATTATAATTAAGTACCTGTTGCAAATGAAATAGCATCTGAAAGAACTTTTAAACCTTCAAAATGATTACAGTTTTACAGGAGCCATACTGACAAGAAGTATAGCAGGAAGACAGAATTCCTATTTTCTTTGTTCAGATTACCATTTCCTTTCTTATCTTTCACAAACCCTTTTATCTTACAATCCTAAATTCTTTGGACAGTCATACCTTAACTATCTTCCTGCTGTAACAGTATTTAGTTATTTTCCCAAGGTAAGATCCATCTAATTCCATGCCTACCAGTGACTCTTGGCAGATATGTATCTTAGGTGTGTCTTGCATTCCCCTTGATTTCTGTCATTAAAAAACACCTCACAGAGAATGATGACTCTAAGTGACCACTGTGACTCAGCCCCTGAGAGGAGCCCTATCTTCAGTTAGCACTTAAAGCAGTATTATTTAATGTGCATCACATCTGGTAGATAACTGTGAAGCTTCCCTAACATAATCCAGAAACTGAGAAATTAGAACTAAATATAAAGTAGGTAAGTTTGTGAGGATCATTCATTTGTGCCAGGAATCATCATCTGTGTCGTCACAAAATTGCTGAATGTGCAATAAAAGAAACATATACAAAGTCTAGAAGTACAGACAGGTTCTCTTAATGGGACAGTTCAGATGATTCTAAAAGGACAAGTCTGGGTCTATGGGTAGAAAAGATGGGATTTGGAAGGTATATCTTAACATGAATTTTAAGCAAAAACAATGTGTTTAGTAAGTCTAAACAATGAGAGACCATGAGTGATACACACAGGTAATACTGTAATCCCAGAATTTGAGAGGCTACTATTGGAAGATTGTGAAATCAGGGCCAGATAGGGTCATAAAGGGAGGCCCTGCCTTATTTTGATAATACTTTTTATCTGTACATGTTCTCTACTTTCTTTGTAATTTCTACTTCCCAGATTTCATTGTACTATTTTTAAAAAATACCTAAATTCTAGATTCTAGCCTTTCAGTTCTTATACAATTAAAATCATAATCCTCTAAATGAGGATTTATATTTAATTTATATTTAACCAACTCTACTAACAAAACTAGGCACTTGATTTAAGAATATGTAGCATATAAAATGAAACTACACAAATTCAGAAGAAGCTTGGAGGGAGATCACCCTGTTTGTGACAACAATAGCAGAAAATATGAGAAAGTATTTAAGCAAGTTTTATTAAACAAATATCAGATTAGATACGTGTCAAGAAGCAACAAGAAGAAAGATAAAATTGAGACAACAAATAATAGTTCTGAAACATGTTTTCTGTATAAATTTAAGAAGGCCTTCTGTGCTTTGTAGACTTCATTTTAGGTTCCATAGTGACTCCCTCTGGTTGGTATGATGCTTTAATGGATTTTTTTCAATCATAAAACAAAATTATTCCCTCCTGTAGAAAAATCATAACCCTGTGAATGTTAACCAACTCACAAATACACTTAGATTTATCTATCATCTATGATAGCAAGTACTCTACTTTTTTTTGTCCAATTTAGACCTCATGATTGATATTCTAAACTGCATTTCACTAGTATCTCCAATGCTCTTCTAATGACAACTCTTCAGGGATTTTATAGATCTTGACAAACTTCTCAACTCCTCTTTATTTACCTCTGCTCCCAGAATTATAATCTCCTTTTGAGACTACTATGCAATGTTGTAGGTATTTTTTCAGACTCACTGGATGTCAATCTGAAATGCATTCAACACTTTTTATTGGTTTTGCTCAAGTTTGTCTCACATTCCTTTCATAAAAGAATTCAGAATTCTCACTATAATCCATAAGAATTACACCACACACTCAACTTTTCTTTAGTTTGGAGAACCCTCATGTAATCAAGAAAATGTAAAACATTAATACAAACTACTTCAAATTAGAAGTATTTGCCTCTCCTCTGCATTTTTTTTTTCTTTGCAGACCAAGTTTGATCGATCTGTGTTTTGATCGAACAAAGTTTGAACCTTCCTTCCTGGTTCTTTTGTGAGTTTTCTTTTTTCTGTCTTCCTCATATCCACACAGTCTTTCCTTCTGTCATTTTTTGCCTCCATCTCTCCACTGCTTCAGACCTACCACAGAGTACCTCGCTTGATGACATTGCATCTCTTCTAAGCAAAGCCTCTCAAGAAAGCACTTGCTTCTCTCCATGCTCCCTTTCACTTATGTTTCTAATCACTGCACTCTGCCTTCAGCTCACTCTTATCCATCAGCTATCTCAGTTATCCTTGGACAAAGTTGTGAAGAATTATTGTTGGACAAAGTTGTCTGTTTTGACTTAATTTACTAATCCCGATAGAAATGCCTGATAATTCCTATCTTACTTGACCTCTGTATTTAATATGGTTCCTCACTGATTTCATCTGTAAATGTTTCTATTTTTGTGATGTCTAAGATACATACTGTCCTTATTTATACATATGTGGTTGTGTGTGTGTGTGTGTGTGTGTGTGTGTGTGTGTGTGTATTCAAATATGTATGGATGTACATGTATGTATGTCAATGCACATGGGGATATTGCAGGTGAATGTTGAGGATCTTCCTCAATCTCTTTACACCTGATATATTGAGGCTGAGTTATTTATAGATCAAAAGCACACTGCTTCAGCTCATTTAGCTAACCAGCTTGCCTCAGTGATTCCCATGTATGCATTGTAATGGCTCATAAAGCAGGCAGATATAAGCCTGTCCGGCTTTCTGGTATAGCTAGAGTTTTCCTGCCTTGCCCACAGTCAGGACAAATCTTTGTCACCCGCCAGTCCCACAGCCGCTCAAACCCAACCAAGTAAACATAGAGACTTATATTGCTTATAAACTATATGGCCATGGCAGGCTCCTTGCTAACTGTTCTTATAGCTTAAATTAATCCATTTCCATAAATCTATACCTTGCCATGTGGCTTGTGGCTTACCAGCATCTTTCCATGCTGCTTGTCCTGGCGGTGGCTGGCAGTGACTCCTTCTGCCTTTCTGGTCTTTCTTTTCTCCTCTCTGTTAGTCCCGCCTATACTTCCTGCCTAGCCATGGGCCAATCAGTGTTTTATTTATTGACCAATCAGAGCAACACATTTGCCATACAGAACATCCCACAGCATTCTGGTGTGTTCCAAGGATCCAAACACTGATCCTCATGGTTGTGTAACAGGAATTTTGCATATAGAAAGATCATCCTAGCCCAAATTTTATTATTTAATATTCCAGTTAATTTACAGTACAAGTTTTGGCAGGTTCTTGTAGATGCTAGTGTCTGTCTCCTTGTGGGAGTTTCCAAGTTCCATGTTCATATGGCATGGATATGGAGTGTTTTCCTAAGTGATCATGTTCCAGAAGCTTGGTACCTGGTGTGACAATGTTTGGGACTGCTGTATAAACTGTAAGAAATGGAACCTGAAAAAATAGGACACTTTTTAATGAATAAAGTAAGACTGTAGAGAAATGATTGGATAATAGGACCATCAGCATTACCTACACAATCCACTAAACAAGTCTCTTAGGGAAAAGCACAAGGGAACAAGACAGAGTTCACACACTGTTATAAAGTTTATATCTCAGTGGAAGATTGGATAGCCAAGATGAAGAAATAATCTGAAACAGAGTAAAATATTAAACACAGTGACTGCTTTGTTCAAGATAGAATTATTTAAATTTATAAAATGAATTATAAAAACTTTGCAAATAAATAAAATACATCACACACTACAATTAACCAGCATGAAAAACTACACAACTCAATGAACTTTTATACAGCTAAAATAGGTATTCAGATTAGAAGCTGGGGAGTGCCACATTACATTCACATTTTCAATATTGATTATTTTTTATGCTCCTATCCACCATCAAAGCCAAAATACCCTTGACAGTATTAGAACAGTCACAAAAGTCCAATAGGTTTATAATCTCTTTCATAAGTCATGTCCATCGCCTTCATTTAGTCCAACTTCTAAAAGCCACAAATATTCTCTGTCATATGAAGAATCAATCCATATATATATATATATATATATATATATATATATATATATATATATATACAGATGGACATGTGAGAACAATATAGCATGAAGAAAGAGAAGAAGAAAGGCTAAATATGGAATGAAAGCTACTAATGAACTTAGCATGTTTGAAGAGAACATGAATGTTTATTAGGTTGAAAATTTAATGGAGAATAATGAAAACTGTAGTTAGACCATGTTACAAAAATCAAGGCTGAAATTCCACTAAGGATAAAAATGTTCATATAAAATGAGGAAAAGTGGAACCTTGGCTTACTCCACCAAAGGATTCAGTATTCAAAAAAGGAGGAAAAGCTAGCAGAGAAACTGAGAAGGAAAATTACTGGATTGATGTAGCCTTTCTAGCACTCAAGAGAGAATGTGTTTTACGAAGAGAAGAGTGATGTTGCTGAGTCAAGTGAGGTAAGTACTGTGATTCAATTTTAACATCTTTTCAGTCGTTGTGACTTGCAAAGGCATTGTCTCAATGATCTGGTGAGGGCAGTCACCTATCACCGAAAATGAAAGGGCAAGGCGAGGCCAAGATGATGACACTTTCAAGGAGTTGTTTAAGATTTCTGCAAGACAACACTTGTGGTTACAGCCCTGGAGACTGGGTTCTAAATGCTATGTTCCCAGGCTCAAATCTATCAGTTATCACTAACCACCAGGTTGGTCCCTGTTTGGTATCTTTTCTCACTATTGCTGTGTATCTAATTCAGATATTTACACAGAAAGCTCTTACTCTCCATTCTCAGTCTTACTATCCTTTAAAAGCTTGACCAAAGTCAAGCAAATAAAGACAAATCTATTTGAAAACTTTAATTAACAAGCTATTGGTCACTGAGTACAGGATTAAGTTGAAACATCATAACTAACAGCAAGAAGTACAATCAGCATGTTCAACTTCATCTCATCTCACTTCTTATTCTAAAATAAAATCTGTCAGTGCTTTGGTATACTAAATCATAGACTAATTTGTCCTCAAGCATGCCTATACTCTGACCCACTTTCCCGTCTCTCATTGGATAATGTCTGCCCTTAAAGTTTTAATCAGTATTCACTTGTTTACAAAATTTCCTTTAAATCATAAAGTTAATATATATTATATTATATATAATATTTTATATATATAAATAATAAAAGAAAAAGTTATAATAAAATAAAACTTTTGAAAACAAGATAAAAAGAGGAAAAAAAGCCCTGATGTGGCATTACGTCATATATACATGTATGAAGATAGTCTAAATGAAATTGCTAAATAATGGGAAGACAGAACCCCATGTTGACATCTCTTGTCACCAAACAAAGATTCCAGTACAGATATTGGGTTATATCTAATTGTTGACTAAAGGAGTCCCATGGGAATCACCCAAAACCCCAGGTTATTCCCAGATTATATGTTGCTCTCCACAGACTGACAGTAAAGCCTCATTGCTAAAGACAACACCTATACAACTCGTTGAACATGGAGAGATTGATCTGGTGGCTATATAGAGCTTTCACTCCTACATTTTTGTGTATTTGGTATAGGAAGGTACTGTGAATGCTACCAAAAGATAAATGTAAATACCAACATAGCCACATACCCTTTGATATACAGTGATATCCTGCCTGCAAGGTATGCTAGTACAATCAATGGTGGTACAAAGCTTCTGGGAGTAACCAACCAATATCTGATTTGACTTAAGGCCCTCTCCAAGAGATAAAACCCATAGCTGACACTGCTTGAGTAACCAAGAACCTGAGACTAGACACCTCAGGAACTTATGTTAAGATCAAATACAATTCTAAAAACAAACAAACAATAGTTATGCATTGTGCACATGCTTTCCCAAATATGATTTCTATTCTAAAAAGGCCAAAGTATAACAATCATGAAACATGCAAGCCAAACACAGACTTTGGAGAAAGAAAAAAAGAGGAAAATTAGCTTTACACTTACATTTACATTGGCTCTCCTATAAGTCAACATGAGATTCTAAGAAAGACTCTACAATTGGGAAAACGGTAAAACTAATGCTGTTTTACAGTGATGCTAGCAGTATACTATTTTGAAAAGTAAAAGTATAATATTTATAAAATTGCACATTTAAGGTAATCAGACATCCACAAATGATAATTGCTCTTTCATCCATAAATTCCATACTCATTTTTTTTGTCTCAAAATTTGTGGGACACTGTTTAAAATACAGACAGTATTCTAGCACGGTAACCTAACAAGACAAATATGACCTTCATTGTCACTGAATTTATATGTTTCAATGGCAAAGACTGAGGCTCAGTAGCTATTTTGTTGTTGAAAAAAAAACTATGAAAAATATAAAATAAGCTTAGTGTGATATGAAACCAATCAAATTTGCCACCATCTACTTTCTTTCCAGTGTCTCCATTTTAGCTAGTAAGCATTTAAGAAACTTTTCTGACCATATTACTTTTGATTAAAGATAGTATATTGTGTTTATATGTATGTATGCCTGTATGTATATATGTATGCATGTCTATATTAAGTGACTATTAGAGAAATGGAGTCATGTTAAAGAGGGCCCTAATGGATGAATCATAGTATTGAGTGTCCAAATGCCCATTCACTGAAATCTTGCACTGAATGTCAGTGAATAAAAGATACTTTCAGGTAGAAATTGCCAGCTTATAGATGGTATGTGAAATGTAACTTTTAGAATCAGTAGAAGTTTAAAAACAAAACTTCTTTCCAATACCAAACTTTTCACTAAATTACATAGTTTAAATTCTCAAATTCCCTTTTCTATCCAAAATGCACTAGATTACAGATTGTCTTACACTCCATCATTCATATTGGTGAAAAGGATTTCTTCTGACATGATCTCTACTCTTTTCTTTTTTGTTTGTAATTTGAGCTTCACATAAAGACAAATTTGATCTTGTCTTAGCCCTGCATCCAATCTATTTTTGGTATTTTATGTTTTCAAATAGATTTCAATATGGCTCTGACCTAAAACAGTACTGATCTTTCTATACGTAGAAACCTCACCAGAGCAAGTAGTATATGAACTTTAACTAGCCTTTATTTCCTATGTTCATTTTCTTTTTCTAAATTCTCATGCACTTTACTATCCTAAGTCTTACAATGTTCCTACACACAATCATTTGTCATCTTTAAACAGAGCTTCTGTTGACTCTCCAACTTCTCCCTATCATAAAACTCTCTCCCTACCTCTACCAGAACAGGTATCATCCATGCTCACCTAACTACCTGTTTCTTCCCCCTGTCATATTGTGACTTTTGCAGAAAAGGGCATTGTTTCTTGCATCTATGCTACCAAAATATTACAGATTCCATGGCATAGCACATACATATACACACAGTGGTGGTGTAAATGTTGAATGACTTCTTGTAATATTAAAGACAGTCTAAGGTACAATGCTAAATAAACATAGCTGAAAAAACAAACATTATAGGACAGAACGTCATCTAATTTGGCAAGAATAGAAACTTTCTGGAAAAGAGAAATAGATAACAAGGGTAGAAGAAATACGGGGTACTGGCAGTAGTTAGAGTACCTGCTGATTCAAAACTTATATCCCACTGTATAGCAGACAGGCTACTGGCCACTTGGACTACATGTCACTTAAACACAGCTAACAGCTAATGTAGTTGAAAATCAAAATGTTAAATTTCATGTATCTTGTTATTTCAATGGTAACATTAAGTGGCCATGATGGAGTCTACAATATTATATAGCAAGAAATCGCAATTGTTTTTTGGATATAAAGTAAGGAGAAATACTTTCTACATGTAACACACACAAAAAATTAAGATAATTCAAAGAGTGTCTTATAACGAGTTATTAAAGCTAACTACTAATGAACAATGGCATAAAGGTATAAAATCATATATTTTAATAACTTGTATTCTGGTTTATTTCTTCAACTAAATTTATTTTATCCTCTCACTTTAACTGTGTAATGAGCTGAAGATAATGGGCAATAATTTTTTATCTAAGTTACTAATGTAAAATGATGATAATGTAATTTGGAGGAAATATTACTAATAGAATTGGAGTAAAAAGCTTGAATATCAATTATTTTCTCATTGTATAATTGGATAGTAAAATGAACTACATATAATTTTGAAAATGTTTTTGGCTTTTCATTGTAGATATTTCATATAATAAATAATATGTTCAGATGTGTATTCTGCATACAAACTTTAATGTTTTTCAGATATCTGTCAAAGCTTTAAGCATAAAGTGACCACAGGATCCACATTCTTGTGGTTAACCATGATTAAAACTGATGCAAATATTAATAAATGATCATCTACTCTTTCTTTTCCCAATGGGTCTTCATATGAATGAACCTCATGAGCTGCACATTCTTACTGCAAACTACATCATGCTTCCTTTTAGAAAATATGCACATTAGACTATTTTATAATCAAAATATCCAAGATGCTTCCATTTGATTCTCTTCCATCAATGGTTTGTGCATCCCTTCAAGGTTAAGACAATCAAAGACTACTGTAAAAATACTAGCACAATCTAAAATAAATAGCACACTCTTAATGTTGATGAACAGACCAATGTGCAATACAATGCCTAAATTTGAAGATGCAGCTGTATTTTTCTCAGCTGACATGTCAAGATTAAAGTAAATTAATAGAACAGAGCACTCTAAACAGTAGTTGTCTGTCCCTAAGTGATCAATGTTATATAATGTCAGCTTATGCATGCCAGTATTTTGTCATATTTATAATGCTGATCTCTTTCTGGGATAAGGCTTGACCCTCCAACCCAACATTCTCCATCCCAGGTGATTCCAGTTCTTAAAAGGACTTACAGGGCACCAGTTTGTAACATCTCCTTGGTAGTAGTTTCCAATGTGATACAGTGTGACAAGTAAAAAACTGTATAGACCTGACCATGTTCAGCAAAGGAAGCTGTATACTTTCAGTATTCTGGATTTCCAGAATAGGACTCTATGGACTTATTTGTCTCTGAAATGTTTCCTAATATGTTGTCTATTTGAAAATTCAAAGCAAGTTTGCTCAAATCACTTAGTTTAGTGAAATTTAATCAGATATTATTAGGGGGTCCTGACCACTTTGTTTACATAAATCCCCTGTCTCCAAATTGTGATAATTGAAGACTATGTTTAGAAAAAAAACATTTTATAGTGTTTTTAAAATAGTGTGTATGATTGATTAATTGAGGGATTTATCTGGAGATATGATAGACCTTGAAAATATGTTTAGACTGATATAAGAAGATCACTTAGAAAATATGAAAATTGATTTAAGAAAAAGGTAATTTTAGATTTTAAGAGAATTAATAACTTTGAGGGGAAAGATTAAAAAGTAAATAGGTTTCTCTGTCAGTTAAATACATTTGTGTCTTACTTTACTTTTCTAAAGTATTTTTAGTATTAAGTGCATAATCCTAAGGGTAAAAACCATCAAATATATCCAAGATATTGGGGTAGAATTTAAAGCAATGAATGTAAGCAAAGCAGAGCTGTCTGCATTAATTTGGGGTTGGATAAAATCAAGAGCCACATATCATAGGTGAAACAGCTTGGCCATCAGCAGGACACCAGGGACCAGATGTAAGAAGAAAATAATTAAAGGGTTTGTTATGACAATTGGGCATCAGAAGAAAACTACAGGCTTTAGGAAAAGAGAATGTAGTCTCTAGATGATAGTTCAGGAGTCTGGAAGGAATCAGGAAAACATGTACATGGGAAAAGGCTACTAGAAAGTAATAAGCATAGAATCAAAAAGAACAGAGTGGGAGTTAGAGCACAGTGGGGCATGGGTATAAAACTGGTGATTTAAGCTTCTTGTTCTTCAAAACAAAGGTGAAAGGTTTTTTTTCTTTTATAAAAAATTTTATATTATTTTTCAGATAATGTGAAATTAGGGCACATTAATAATCTCAATAGGGGAAATCAGAACATAGTTACCACATCAACTAACATATTAATTAGATTCAATTGGGAAATCAATGTACAACCTTACTTTACTTAAAATCATAAAGCAAAACTTATGATAGAATGTAGACAAAATACTCTATACATTTGTTTATTTTTGTTGGTCTATGCCATAGGAAAGTAGTTATTGGACTTTATATTTAACCACACAGAACTTGCCCTTAGATTTAGGGGGATGTTTGCACTTCTTATCAATATAGATGTTGATTTTAACTCATCTGAAAGGATTGGAATTATGCTTTAAATTTAACAGCATACTTTGTCTAATGACCCAGGCTCAAATCCACCCAGGTCAAATGGATAGAACATGGCAGGGAAATGTAGCTGGTACATTTATCGAGAACAACCAAAAAATGTAGGACAAAGAGGGACAAAGATGAAATGCAAAAACAAGTAAAAATTTTAAAGGAAAGTACTGTCAAATAAAAACAATCTTCACTTATATGGATAGGGAATTATTCAGAGAAAAAGTTTAATAAATAACACCAGTCTCATAAAGTTTCAAGCAGATCAGGGTCAAGGTAAGAGGTTTTCTTCTACAGTTGGTATACTCACCTGCAAGGAATATCCAAAATTTGCAGTAGCAGCCTAAATGATATGGTAGAGAAATATTTTATATTCTCATTTATTTAGAAGCCTTTTGAATTTTTTATGTTATAAAATCCCCATTGATGTAATTAACATGTTCCAATTTTGTATTATACATTTATATGCTATGTAATATATTCCATAGCTTAAAGTGTTTTATGTTTTTCCTATACATACGCATATATACTTAAGTATAAGGCTTGATTTATTAATTTTACATGGTAACAAATTAATAACAATATCAAAAAACAAAATGGAAGAATTATAATAAAAACACATCTCATTCTCAACGTATCTTCTTGTATGCATCCTCTTCCTCTTATAATGTGAATTAATACAGTGCCTGCACTGAGAGACGAAATAAGATAAGTGACAGGCACTGTGATACAGCATTAGAGTGCTACAGACTTTCTATTAACAGTGTTGGAATGAGGATGTCTAATTCAGTTCATCTTAGATCATTATGTAGGGAAGATAAGTGGCAGGTAGCATGTGAAGCATGTGAAGATGATTTACATTTTAGGTCAGATGGAGAAAGATATCATCATTTCTCAGAACAGCATGCAATTTAAAACAAAAGATCTTGTTTTGAGAACTTGTTCCCCTTACTACTTTCAGACCTCAGATGACTAAGCTGAAAAATCTTAAACACAAAACCATGCATAAAGGAAGACTACTATGCAGGATAAGTGAGGCCAGCAAAGAAGCAACAATGGTAGCTAATAAAGGAAGTGATTGACACATGTCTGGCCAAACCTAAACCAAAGTAAGAACAGACAGCAGTGAGTGACTGCTCAGTATTATTCCTGCAGTGTTGGTAGATATGACTAAGAAATACACTTGAGTGGGATAGTGTCTGAAAATTCCAAAGGACTTGTTTCAGAACTAAAATAAGGGCACTGAAGGCTGTTTGGAGAGAGTAAGAGTAGAGAGAGCTAACACCCTCAGCCATATTTCACTGATAATGACCTAGATGCTTTCAATACGTAACAAGGCTGTCCAACACAACGGAGCAGGAAAGAGGAGAAGGAAGACTCTATCGGAGCAGAATGAGATATGGAACAAACATCTTGGAATATTACATAGATAAACATAGTGAATATTCTTTCTTTAATTCTTTATCATATGTCACATTGCAGTAGCTTTAGTTAAAAATTAGGATGCCTAAAATATGATATAACAGAATGTTTCCAACAACTGAATTACATATAACCTGAATTAAATTAATGACTGCCAGTGTACATGCAACAGGATTGTGTGTGTGTTTGTGTGTGTGTGTATGTGTGTGCATGCATTCATGCATTTGTATTAATAATGTTAGCCAATATTTGTCAAGTCTTTGGTATTCTCTTAATATTGCATTTTTTGACACTATTGTGTGTGGTATTGTATTCCCCCAAATATTGTGCATGCTAATAAACTTATCTGGGGTCAGAGACAGAGCAGCCACAATATTAAACATAAAGGATAGGCAGTGGTAGCACACGCCTTTAATCCTAGCATCCCAAAGGCAGAAATCCATGCGTTCAAAGATACAGACAGGCATGGTGACTCATCACGCCTTTAATCCCAGAAAGCAATCCTTTAACCCAGGGAGTGGTGGTAGAAAGCAGAAAGGTATATAAGGCGTGAGGACCAGAAACTAGAAGCATTTGGCTGGTTAAGCATTTGGCTGGTTAAGCATTCAGGCTTTTGAGCAGCAGTTCAGCTGAGATTCATTCTGGATGAGGATTCAGAGGCTTCCAGTCTGAGGAATCAGGACCAGCTGAGAAGTTGGCCAGGTGAGGTTAGCAGTGCCTTATTCTGTCTCTCTGATCTTCCAGTTCACCCCAATAACTGGCCTCAGGTTTGATTTTATTAATAAGACTCTTTAAGATTTCTGCTACAACTGTGTGTGTGTGTGCGCATGCCATGGCACAAGTACAGCCATCAAAGGGCAACTTGCAAGAATTGGTTCTCTTCTCCAAAAGTGGATCCCAGGGACTGAATTCAAGGCTTATAAACTAATACCTTCAGTAGCCGAGCCATCTTGCCAGTAATTTCCATATTCAACCATTTTAAATGCATATATTTAACTTTATTTTATTAAATACCATATATTTTGAGCATTATTGCTTCTCCTGTATTAAGGAAATTAAGACTCTAGACTTTGGCTGGAGAGATGGCTCAGCAGGCAAGAGAACTTGCTGTTCTTACAGAAGGCTCAGGTTGGTGCCTAGAACCCAGATGGTGGGTGACTCATGATCATCTAGTTATAACTCCAGTTCCAGGTACTCCAATGATTTCTTCTGACTCTGAATACAAGGCTCACACACAGTGCACATAAATACAAAGAGGCTAAACAATCATACACATAAAATGTATCTTTAAATCAATGCTCGAGTTTAAACAACTTCCCATAATGTATATCATGAACATATTTGGAAAACTGAGACTTGAGGCCAGGTCGCCATGACTTACACCTGCTACATTCAATCTTCTTGAAACCTCACAACAATTTGATGGAAGATACTACATAACAGATTACAGACTAATAAGGTGTACATTATATTCATATGCCTAGTATTAAGCTCAATACTAAAGAGACTGGGAAAAAAAATCAACGTACCCTACTAACTTTAGCTACTTTGGGAAATGTAGCTAATATCTATAAAATATTCAATTGGCTTATTTCTATTGTTTTAATGAATTAGTGCTTCAATCCTCAGTTTTAATTTCTAATGGAGAAATTATCTATAAATGCAACTCACAGAAGCAAATGTGTTTTTTATATTCTTAAGAAATATTGTCTAAAGGAATCCTGAAACTGAAAATTTTAAAACCCTTCTCTTAAGCTGGTACCAGTGTCTTCTGAATTTCTAAAATGTAAGGGGACAGTAAGTTGAACTCCATCCAGTCATACTTAGTGTCATCAGTCAATGCCCAAGAGCTGGTTTCTGGGTCCTTGAGCATTCTGTAATCTATTATATAACATTTATTTTGTATAAGCAGCCTCTAGGGTTTGCTTTGTGCCTAGTCCATGCAGGGTACCTAGTTAATAAGTAAGTTGCATCACTTAGTGCCCAGACTATGAGACATAGCTGTCGGTGGGAGAAGCCATGTGTTAATAAACATAGCATCGTGCTCTTGAAAAAGTATAGGTGGAAAAGCTTACCTTAGAGCACATTTCACAATTATGTTTTAAATAGTGAACTTGTCTTATTCTTTTCAACAAATATTTATAACATTTTTCTAAGTACATGACACTATTGTGAGACAAATGACATGGAATGGAATATGCTCAGTTAACTCATTCAATCTTGAAGAGGCATCAGTCCACTAACTGTAAAATTTATAATTAAATTATATTATCAGTAAGTTACAAATGAGATATAACTTTATAACATATCATAGGCATATTGAAATGAATCTATTTTAAGTGTCTGCTTATATGACTACAAAAAGAGCTTGAAATAGTTTCATACTGTTCATGATAAGCAGGGGAAAGTCATTGATACACACTAATTCTCTATAGCACTCTCCAGATGTTTAATCATGTAAGCTTTTAATCAATAACTCTTTTAAAACGTCTATATTAATTGAGCCCATTCCCATCACATACATCTACACAACACATCTTGCCTCTGTAGCTAAGGGAATATTGCTTAAGAGTGAGTGAGAAGATTATAAGAGCCAGAATCCCAGAAAGTCTATTGCAAAACAGCCTTTCTTAGAAATGGCTGCATAAATAAGACTGGAACAATCAATGGCAATATCAATAAGCATTTCAATGTGGAGAGGAGGAAAATTTGCAGGGTCCCACCCTTTGATAAAGAATAATAAACCATCAATGACTTCTGTGAGAAAGAGAATGTCCTTTTCCAGGAATGAGCTCCCTAATTGGTTGTCTAATACAGAGTTGTCATCCCTGAAACCACATACACACAACAGAAACAACAAAAAACAGACTCAATTGTGTGTGTGTGTGTATGTGTGTGTGTGTGTGATCATATATACATATATGTATATTATTATGCATACATATATTAATAATAATCAAAGAAAAAGAAGCTATACACTTGAAAATGTGAGAAGATATGAGAGGGGTTTTTGAGAAAAATCATATAATTCCATTGCAGTTAAAATATATATTTAAAAATAAAATTCCTAATATATGAAAGAAGAAGTCTACATATTTTAATATCTTAAGTTCCATAAGACAGATTACTATTTTGTTTACAGCAGAGTGCCCTGAATCTATAAAACATTGTATACTTGAAGAAATGGTAGAAATTATGTATATTCTTTTGTTAAGTTAGTAAATTAAAATTATAACCAGAATTTTTGGTAGACCTTCCTATGGGCTCTACATGTATATTAAGCATCCTTAAATGCACGAAATTGATATTCAAAAGGAATAACAAAGCTAAGAGTTTTAAAAATTGCAATTGTTTTATGTAACTAGGACTCTTTTGTAATAGCACAGTGGCAGGACTCTAATGGGGTGATCAGCTGCTACCTTATTGGATTTGAGGCCCACGATATAATCAAAAACCCTTGCTTAGTGTTATAAATAATCCCTGTCTAAGGTCCATGATTGAAGAGATCTTTGTCTTAGGGAGAACCTAATACTCGTGCTTAGCTTCATCAGCACAACATCAAGTTACCTTTTAAATATCTCTATTTATACCCATAGACAAAGGCTAACTACAGCCTTAATCATAGGAGTTTCTCTTTGTGGTTAATAAAAGTAAATACAAAGACCATAGCTGCCCAAATTGAGCATAAAAGAAAGTTGAGGGCTCAGCTGTAAACAAAATGGAGCACTACCTGAAGGTTCAGGAAACATTTCAGAAGATTTGGTAGAAGGAATATAAGAGCCAGAAAGGGGGAAAATAGTTCCTAACTGCTGTCCTCCAAGCATGATATGCCCATGGCAAAAATGAACACTCAGCAACTATGCATAATTGCACTGGGCTCACACAAATCATGTTCTCCTAATCGTCAGGAATTGATGAGGAAGGAGCTCACATCACCCTCCCACTTCCTGCCCTAGCTTTACTCTATCACACACACACACACACACACACACACACACACACGCACGCACGCACGCACGCACACACACACACATGCACAAACACAAGAAATGAGTATGGTCAAGAGATTTGTAAGTAGGAAGGGTAGCTGGCAAGGCAGAAGAGACATATGGGAGACTAGGAAAGAGAGTAATCAGAATACATTATATACATGTATGAAATTGTCTAAGAATAAAACATATTAGTAAAAATACCAACAAAAGCCGGGCGGTGGTGGCGCACGCCTTTAATTCCAGCACTCAGGAGGCAGAGCCAGGCAGATTTCTGTGAGTTCGAGGCCAGCCTGGGCTACCAAGTGAGTCCCAGGAAAGGCGCAAAGCTACACAGAGAAACCCTGTCTCGAAAAACCAAAAAAAAAAAAAAAAAAATACCAACAAAGGATCTATTATGGAATATATTAATCTATCAAGATAACATCACATTCAGAAACTGAATGTGCTGACTGGTCAATAACAACAAAAAGGCAGGACCTGACCTTATGAAGATTACTTTATAGCAGAAGAATAAAAAATAATCTATTACCATGTGTAGTTAAGATTGCAACCTCTTTGGAAAAGATAAAGACAAGTCAAATTTGAGACAGAACTTTGTTTTTAAAATGTGTGTTTGGGGTACTATAAGAAAACACTATAAAATGTTTTGATTTTTAAACAATAGACATTTGATTCCCATAGTTCTGAAGGCTTGGGAGCTTAAAATAAAGTGCTAGGTGCTTAATTTGTAATGAGTCCCTTTCCTGTCTTGCTAACACACGGTTTTTGTATTGCTCTGACTTTGTAGAGGTAGAACTATTTCTCTCTGTCCTTTTTACAGAGGGACAAGTTCCATTATGAGAGTTCAAACTTCATGATCTCATCAAAATTTATTTATCTTCTAAATGATCCATCTTGAAATACCATGGAAGTGCGAAGTAAGATTTCAATGTGGGAATTTAGAAAGGAGATAATCAATCGTACTGAAAGTAACAAAGGACATAATTTAAACTTCATGATAGAAAGAAAAAGCTAAAATAGCTTGTTTGAGAGAGCACCCTGAACTTACATGATAGCCACAAAAAAATTGAATTAGAGGGTAAATTGAATAAGAAGCCATTTGTGGTTATGCCAGAGACAATCTACAGAAAAATTTGGATAATAAATGTGAAATATGAGATTAGGTTAAGAAATATTGTAATCTGTAAAATGTTAAATTCTTGCAAATTTCCATCTAAGAAATTTATTATGCATATTAAATCTATCTTTTTCCAAAACAAACTAGATCAAATGAATTTTCCTTGTTGAAAGTATGTAAAATGATTGATTCTAATCATTTCTGTTTTTAACTTTTGTAGATGAACTTAAGTGGGTATGTGAAGTGGGTATGGTTGGCAATATCAAAACAAGGGAAAAAAACAATTGGATAAAAACATACATTATTTTCTGAAACAAAATACTTTTTTCCAATTGCTCTGATTTTTAATAATTAAGTAGAAATATTTAAAAGGTATTAAATAAGTAGACAAAAGAGTTATTAGCACTTATCAAATAATGCTTAATCCATTCCTCTATTTGAAAAACAAAATATTTCTCCTTAGCTCTTTGTCAAATTCATAGAATTTTGTTCTCATTAATTGTTATTACAAACAAAATCTATTAGTAAAATTGTTGTTACTTAAAAATATCTATTAGTAAAAACACCAACAAAGAATCTATTATGCCATATTAGTGTAGCAAGATGCACACATTTAAGAAAGCACAGTCTCCTGAGTACTTAACACTGGCAGGTAACAACAAAACATCAAGACCCAACTACTTTATAGTAATTGAACATACTCTGTGTGTGTATCTGTGTGTGTATGTGTGTGTGTGTGTGTGTACCTACATATTTATTCCTAAATAAGTAACTATAATCTTCTCAATCTACATAATATTACTCATATATCTACTTTCAAAGCTGACAAATTAGTATTGGATAATCAATTGGTGAATTTTCATGCTAGATTCTTATTTTATGATGATCTCACCAGCAGTGTGAGTGGAGACTCTAATAAAAGACATAATGTTATATATTTGAAATTGTCTGGTTAATATATTTTATATATTTTTGGATTCTTAATAGTGTGCCATGTGCAGGTCTACATGCTAGTGTGTACATGTGTAAGTATAGGTGTCTATGTATGCTTGGTGCAGAAGATGATGTCCCATCTCTGGGAGCTGGAGTTACAGGCAGTTGTGAGCTGCTTCAAGTGGATCTGCAATGGCAATACACACTCCTACCATTGAGATGTCTCTGTAGTCTCTGAGTTGAAAATGTCCCTTCCAATAATGTCCTTAAAAGGTATTTAAGGCAACATAAAGATATATATATATATAATGCAATATGTGTGCGTGTGTCTGTGTGTGTGCACTGCAGAGTTAGATAAAAATATTGCATGTATGAAGATATAAGCAGGCTTATGCATGCTTATATAACATAAATGTTTCTATAACTTAAGCTGCCAGCAGGATGATATCTTATATAAACTGTACTTTATAATCTACTATTTCTCAACTCAATGTGAATAGAGAAATGAAAATAGTTAGGAAAAGTAGAAACTGATGAATAAGATGAAACTGTATTCAAAGAGGAGCCTGGAGAAACAGTATTAACACGACAACCTAAATGTCCTTCAACTGACAAATGGATAATGAAAATGTGGCATGTATACACTATGGAATACCATTCATCTATAAAGAAAAATATAATCATGAAATTTGCAGGCAAATGTCTAGAACTAGAAAAAGTCATATTGAGTGAGATAAAAAACTCACATATTCTCTCTCAATGGAGACTTCTAGCTCTACATCATCAGATGTGAGTATATATCCTAAAGCAAATGTTCAAAGCATGAAAGGAAAAAGGCATCATTGTCAGGTTATGGGAGCTAGGGAGAAACAGAGAGGTAAATAGCAGGGTACACATGATGTGATCAGGGAAGTGAAAAGGGAGCAAGCTCTTCAGGGAGGTAAATACAGAAGGAGGGAGAAGGATAGTGTAAAAATAAGGATGCCTGAAAATTTATATGAAACCATAATATTAACTATTTATATAAAAACTCTATAATACAAGTATATCTCTACATAAAGATATGATATGATTTAAATAAGTATTTATCATTTGGATTGACAAAGCCCCCTCTAAGAATCAAAGATCACCTAACAAAAATCCCAATATCATACATGAGAAGAGTCTTTTGAATTGTTGTTTAGTGTGGTCCAAGAAACTCCCTAAACATATAATCTATTGCTATTGCTCTTGATTATTCCTCACAGGTGAAAGGTAAGATACTAAAGTAAGACACCATGCACTTTAGACACAGGGTCCAGAGGCCTCCTGAGTGAAACTGATCTTAATGACTCCTCTCTGAAAACCAGCTTTCATGGTACCAGAAACACCATGTATGCTTCCAAAGGAAGAAATCAACTATGGTGGTATTTTATTTGTACTGAAATGTGATTTTATTTGTATGTTAATAAATAAAGTTGCTTGGGGGTCAGAGCTAACAACAAACTATAGCAGAGCTGGGCGTTCGTGGCACATGCCTTTAATCCTAGCCCTTGGAAGAAGAGCTAGGTAGATCTCTGTGTGGTCAAGGATACAGCCAGCATTGGAGACACATGCCTTTAATCTCAATACCATGGAAGACCTGGAAGTCTCTACAGACAGACAGTGACGAGGCAGTCATGTGTTTGGGTTTACAACCAATGAAAAGGCAGAACAGAAAGACTATATAAAGACAAACACACAGGAAGTAGCTCCCTTTCCAAGAGGTCTCTTGGCCTAAGTGGTTAGCTGCAGCAGGCGGTAAGGCTCTTAGCTCTGATCTCTTGGCTTTCTTCTTTGCATTGGTTCTGTGTTTCTTATTTAATAAGACAGTTGGTTACATTTACAATTAACCTACAATACTACTCATCTATGACAGCTATGAACCACAACAACTACCAGCATGGCAGGATAACCTACAGGTGTAGTAATGGTAATCATATCTTAGTGGCAACCAACAGCTTCCTAATTGGACTTAAGAAATGACCAACAATAAGTAAACTATGTTAGGTACAAGAAAACCTAGCCAACAACCCAGGACTAATAAATCATGGATCTTGGAGGAGAACCAATAGCCACCACTTTGGCAACTCATCACAACCCCTAACTATATCCTAAATATTTATCCTTAAAAGCACAGATAAGTGTAGTCTTGACTGATCATCAAGGAATCTTCTCTGCGCAACAAATGAGATCATAATAGAAAACCATGGCCAATCAAAATACAGAGTTGTACAGTTTAGTCTCAAGTAACACATCTATAGTACAACTCTCATACCACAGGGATCATTGTACAATGATGGAAAGATTGGTAGAGCCAGAAAATTAGGAAGTATACTGTGAGATTGTGTCTTCTAATAATGTCAGAGGTTACATCTATAAAGTTTCAACAATATGGCTTCCTAAACATGAGCTGAACAAGGCAACAGCAGTAGACATGCCAAAGTGAATGGAGGGACAGCCATGAGGCCTCAAGCCTACACAAAGAAATATAGACAATTATGGAATTCTGAGAGAAGGAGAAATATTCTTCTTCAGGGAAGAGAACATGCATTAGTTAATGCCAAATAGCCCTGAAAACATACATATGGGTAATATGCATAATATATTTAGGAATATATGTGTGTGTGCAAATATATGTATGTATATATATATATATATGCATATAGCAGCAATTTATGAAAAATATCATGAATTTGAAGGAGAACAATCAGGAATATGCAAGACGGTTTGGAGGGGGAAATAGAATGGAGAAAAGATGTATTTAGGTTATAATCTCACAGATAAAAGAAGGAAAAGTGCCAATAAAGGTACATTTAAAAAAGGGAAGGGGGTTGGAGAAATGACTCAGGGGTTGAGAGCACTGGCTACTCTTCGAGAGGACCCAGGTTCAATTCCCAGTGCCCACAGGACAGCTCACAACTGTCTGTGACTCCAGTTCCAGGAGATCTGATGCCAATGCACATAAAATAAAGTTAAATAAATTAAAAAAAAAAGAAGAAAGAGAAGAAGAAGAATCTAATGGGACTCTGTCAAACAGGAATCTGGAGAGAGACTACATTAATGTACCAACAGAATCTGTGCGATAAGATAATTTTAAGGTGATTTGAAGAAAGAATAAGAGAGATAAAGAGGAGTGTGCACAGAAACCATCTACATCACTGGGTTGATCAATATTTAAACCTCACATGAGAGAGAATTAATGGGCTGAACAAGATTTTGCATGCAGAAGCTTCCATGTGTCTGGCTTTTGTGTTTTCACTAAAAAAATAGTTGATACTTCCCACAGAGTAAACATATCATCAAAAGATATTCACCAATCAAAACAGAAGGTGGAGAGTGATGCTCCAAATGTCTCCTTTCCTTTCATGTTATCAGCAATTTCCTTCTGAATATAACCTGGGAAGGCTTTCTTGTAAAACTGGGTTGCTTAGTGGTAGCTCTGTTACTGGTGATACTCTGAGCTTACAACCTTTACTATATTATCTCTCGGCCTGTCTGCCCACCTTTATGTATCTGTCGATTATATATCAATCAATCAATCTGTCTGTCATCTATCTACATATCTAACCATCTATCCATCTATCTATCTATTATCTATATGTCTACCTATCTATGTAACTATCTGTCTCTATATAGCTCTTTTCCTCCCTCCTCTGTGTGTATATGTGTGTGTTTCTGTTTGTGTGTGTGTGTGTTTCTCTGTGTGTATTCATTTGATAAGTAATTTACAACAGTATATTATATGAGAGTAAAGATGTTTATGCAAAATTTTACATGGATTTTGCATGTAAATATAGGACTTCAAAGAAGTCATTGCCTAACTAGGTAGTACTTAAGTCTAGTACCATGTATATTGTATAAGAAAAGGAGTGAAATTCTACCTGGACGTGCTTACTATGCAGATAAGATTCAGGCTTTAATACTCCATAAATTCTGCAAAGTATCCCCCAACTTGTAGATCAACTTTATTTCTAGCTCAGGGTATTGTCATTCTTTTCAAGAGACTGTGGAGGACAAATAACTGTTAACAAATTGGCTTTAGTTTTGCCGTCTTTTAATTCACATGCTCAGTATCACTAAGATTATCTTGTGGAGATAAGAACAAGAAAATAGGAAGTAATTAATAGTCACTATTTGTTTGAAAACAGAAAATGGCAGAGCAGTTGAATGACACCCCAATTAGTCAATTGGTATTCCTTGAGCCATTCACAGTGTTCTGACCACAGAATATAGCACTCAGACACTTCTTGATGCTTGTAGGCTCTTCCATTTCAAACATAAAACTTATTGTGAAGACAAGTTCACTCTTCTAACACTAATGCTTTTGAGATTCTAATTTGATCGGGATATAAATAGGGTTTGTGAAGATCACTGGGGGTAACCAATGGTAATACTTAAGAAACAAATTAAGAGTATAAATTGTTGACTGAAAATAACTGCTTCACAGGGACTCAATCCCACAGAGAGTGGGAATGAGTAAAGCAGGGTTCCTCCTGGGATTAGAGAACTTTCTGAGATGAATTACAAGTAATAAAAGAATCAAGCTCCATTCGGAGCTGATGAATGGAATTCCCTGAGGAGAAAAGTGCTCATTTTCACTTCTTGCCTCTGTGTCAAGTTGATTTCTATGTTGGTTTCATCGTGAGAGCTGTTTCTTTCCAGTGCAGATTTGTTAGGATAGATAAGACCATCCTATAATTGTCATGATTATTTTAATTCGATGACCCAATATTTAGTCATACCACTGTAACTTCTAATTGCTATCTTGTGTATGTTCAAACCTGTTAGCAAAATGAGTAAAGCGGACATGACTAAAACAAGAAGAAAATATTTCTTTTCCAGTTTGCTTAGTATGCTGCAATGGCTCCTTCCTCCCTGCATGACCTCACTGTACCTTGAATCCCACCCCCATTTTATTTTAATTTTTACACTCTTTCTTTTCAGCAGGGCGGTGGTGGTGCATGCCTTTAATCCCAGCACTCAGGAGGCAGAGCCAGGTGAATCTCTTGTGAGTTTGAGGCCAGTCTGGGCTACCAAGTGAGTTTCAGGAAAGGCACAAAGCTACACAGAGAAAACCTGTATTGAAAGAACAAACAAACAAATATTCTTTCTTTTCTTTTTTTATTATTTTTTCATTTATTTTTACATATCAACCACAGTTTCCCCTCCCTCCTCTCTTCCCATTCCCTCTCCCACCTCCTGTCTATTCCCCTACCCATTCCACTCATCCTCCTGCAGAAATGGGCAGGACTCCCATAGGAGTCATCAAAGCATGTCATATCACATTGAAGGAGGACCGAGCTCCATCGTCAAGGCTGGGCGGGGCATCCCTGTGAGAGGAATAGGTTCCAAAAAGCTAGCTAAGCACCAGGGATAGGTCCTGATCCAAGTGCTAGGGGCCCCACAAACAGACTAAACTATACAATTGTCATGCATATGCAGAAGGCCTAGGTCAGTCCCACTTAGGCTCCCTAGTTGTCATTCCAGAATCTGTGATCTCCCATTAGCTCAGGTCAGCTGTCTCTATGGGTTTCTCCATCATGATCTTGACCCTCCTTGCTTGAACAATCCCTCCCTCTCTTCAACTGGACTCCCAGAGCTCGGCCAGTGCTTTTCTGTGGATCTCTGCATCTGCTTTCATCTGTTACTGGATGAAGGCTCTCTGATGACAATTAGGGTAGTCATCAATCTGATTACAGGAGACATCCAGTTCAGACACCATTTCCACTATTGCTAGTAGTCCTAGCTGGGGTCATCCTTGTAGATTCCTGTCTCCTCCATTTTATATGTCTCCATAATAGTTACCAACATCCGATGTGCCATGTAGGATGCAAACATAATTCTAACCTGACCTTCAGCAAACCATACCCATTCTATGAACAAGAAAGACCAATGCTTTAACTAGATAATAGAATATGGCAGAAATGTTAGGCTAGTCCATTGGAATACTCTTTTTTAGTAGAGTAGGTCAACAACTACCCCTAGAGGTCTGGAAGAAAGAAGGTGCCAAGAACTCTGGAAACTTCCAATATCAAAGTGGCCCTAGCTGAAAATTAGTAAATTTAAACATATAGTTTTAACCAACTATGTACCAAAACAACTTAAATGTGCTGTAAATTAAAATTAATATTATATTTTTAAGTGAATGGTCTACTGGTATATAAAAAATAGATATTTTCTCTATCATTTAGAAGTATTTTGAAATTTGATTAAAAACATTTTACACAAGTATAAGAAATTTAAAATTATTTAAATGTGCACAGAATTAGCATGCATACAGGACTGTGTTGGCTTTGGGGAGCACGGAGCAAAAGAAGACATTTTCTTCTTTTTAATCTAGTATTAAGAATCACCAAGTACAAAATTTAATAAAAATAACTAGAATTTTTGTAGAAGTGGCGAAGAACTAGGTAAAGCAAAGGGCAGCAGTTGTAGTTGCTAGTATTCCTGAGATTTTGAGAAGTATCTCACCCTCTCCAAAGCCCCCTGTTTTGTGTTCTCGAAATTATGAAAGTGAAGAGTGAGAAACAATTGTTCTCAGCTTTGTCTTAGACCTTAAGAAAAGCCCTGCCAACTTAAGCATTTGGTGCACAATCATACAGCAAGTGAGTATGCTGGGATGTGACTTGACTAAACATCATTTCATAAAGAGTTCCTTAAAAGTAATAATTCTTCTACACGGTTTTAAAATGTTGAAGCTAGGATGAAACTCAGAAACTCAGTGTTTTTCTCTATCTCTTCCTCTCTGATTCTGGGTGTATAACATGGGCCTACACAATATTTTTACATAACATACCTACAGCACCTCACTGCTTTTTAAATATCTCTAGATTGCTTATACTATCTAATGTGATATACTATCTACACAAATAGCTGTTCTGCTACATTTTAGGGAATAATATCAAAGGTCTGCTCATCTTTGCAATAGACATAATTTTAAAACATGTATTTGAGTCTAGGTTTGTTGAATTCAAGAATGTGGAAGCACAGAGAGTAAGAGCTATTGACAAAGTAAATTCAGCATCAGGAGAAATATAAAGCAAGGTTTCTCTTAGGAAGAAAAAGTTGGAAATCTACTTCAAAAAAGTCAACATTGGGAGAATGAAAATAAGATTGCCTAACATGACACAACACATACACACACACACACACAGAGAGAGAGAGAGAGAGAGAGAGACAGAGAGAGAGAGACAGAGAGAGAGAGAGAGAGAGAGAGAAACGTATATACACATTCACACACATATACATACAAACAGAAACAAAAGGAGAGAGAGAGATGCAAACTGGGACTCCCAGGGCATGTGTATGGAATTGTAAGTGAAAGTTGCTAAACACAGACAATCATGGGGTAAATGGAAGAGACATGAGAGGCATGCAGAGAACTTCTCCTGCGGATTCTACTCTGCATGCTAAGAAGGGGTGTCTTGATCAGGACACAAACCACCTAGAGTTGATTTAGAGCACCACAGAACTTGAGTGATGAACATTTATCTAAATACCATGTGCCTCACATATAGTAAGAGACAGTGCGCCCATATCACATCACGGACAAACTTTTTAGACAAAGCATCTCAGGTTGTATCTGTCGTGTAAGAAAATGATGAGCACTAGCCATGAATTTTATATTGGAGTCAGAATGGTGCACATGAGTAATTTTGTGCAATCTTTCAGTTGCTGCCCCTGTTACATTTCTCAGGTAGCTTTTCAGTGGCTCAATTCAAAGGAGGGATATTCTGGGTGTGACCCCAGTTAGGAAAATATTTGATATCTCTCAAGTATAGAGAAGATGGAGTGGTATAGAGAAACTGGTTCAGATTTGTGAAGTGTATAGGACTAAAAATTTTAGAAGTTTAGATTAATTGGATGTTGGGAGCAAGAGAGGATCATTCACAGACTTCTAACTTAGGCAACTAAAGGTTGCGCTAGAAAATTCTCTTCACTGATCCCGAGTATCTGCATTATCAGGTTGGAAAGGAAAATGTTGAAACTCCTGCCTTTCATTAGCTGAGCAGCTGAAGGGGTTGGTATCTTTCTCTGTGCTACCAGCACCTCATTGCTTCATCTGCCCCAGGGACACTAATACAGCCAATTTCCCAGTTTCTTCAATATGCTGAGCCTTGCTGCTGGCTATATCTTGATTTATATCAACATGCTTAAAGCCTCGTTAATATCACCACAGGTAGACTGTCAACTAGAATAAGCATTCTACTGTTTGCTCCCACCTCCTCTCACGTTCAGGTTCGTCAAACAAGGCATATGTTTCCATCGTGGCCCAATTACTGACATACTCCACAGAAAATATATTCTCATTAATTACACTGCTTTGTCAGAAATTGCCTGACACTGAAGCTGGTGAAGGTACCCATTATGCATGCACTAATGGTACACCTCGTACCTCCCCCTAAAGTCCAGCTACAAAATGCCAAGCATTTGTCATCATGAAGTGAAATCATTAGAGAATATGGGTGACTTTTGGCAAGCTCCTACACTTGAAGGGTTTTTGGTGAATAGCAAATTATAGTAGTATATATTTAGACAGGCCCTACAAAATACATATTTTAATATATGCTTATAAATAAAGTCCCTCACTCTATATTAAGTGCTAACAAATTTTCATGGTATATTGTTAGTTACTCTTGAAGCCCACTGGTCACAGATTTACATATGAATATGGGAGAAGAATATTGGTCAGAGTCAACAATAAGTGTACCAATATACATTTCAAAATGTTAATGATTAACAATTGAAGAAAAATGTGTGGAATTTAAAGTGGAGGTACCATGATGAAATGGTTGCTAGTAAAAAAAAAAAATGATGGGACTTTAATCTGCATTGGGGAAGGTGAACAGCCTGGGTTTCAAACTGGAAATAAGTGTAATCAACTTGAACTTCACTGATATCACAGCTATCTCCTGGGTTATAATAAATGTCTCACCTACAGAACAATATCCACACCATTTATTCCGTTTTTCTCTTGCTGCACAGGATGAGCTGCATCATGCTACTTCCCTCCAGCTCATTTAAATATCCAATGAAACAAATATTTACTGAGCACCTCCTATATTCCATGACAGTTTCTATCTGATGTCTATTCTAAAGATACACCCCTTTGCATGCGTAGCACTAAGGTATTATCAGTAAATGTATTACTTACCATGTTTTAGAAAGCACTAAGTTCTTGCTGAGCAGTAATGAACATTGTAGATTAAATATACATCTGGAGATAAGTCACAGTCTACCTAAAGAGATCACAATGCATGAATAAAGAATTTATTTTGCTAGATGATTCAAGTACTGTGGAGAGCAGTAAATCTATGGGTGCAGAGCTTACATACGTACATTTAGTGTAATGACAAAGTCCTTCAAAGAATCTAAAGCAGATGTGTATTCCAATAAAGTCATGGGGAAATGAAGACACAAACCATGCATGGGTAGAAAGGAAGAGCCTCTAAGCCAAGGAAAATGCAAAAATCTGCAGAGGGAGTCTCCTTAGAGCTTTTGAAGAGTAAGAGGAAACACAGTATGAATGGACAGAGTGAATGTGAGTATGCAAGCAGATGGGATGACAGAAACAGCAGAAACTGAGGACCAGCTCATGGCAGGGATTTTATATTTTGCTTCCAGTAATAACTTTGCATGGAAGACTAGATAACACACCATGAATGACATATGTGATTAAGTGACAAAGCACAAAATTCAAGGTAGGGGAGGCCAGAAAGCAGTCTATTGCAATAACAATGACAGGAAACAGTATTACTATGGATATTTGCATGTGTGGGAACAAGCAGATTATGGATTATGTTCTGCCTGGTTGGTTGACAAATCAGAAGTATTACACTGGAACATAGAATGAGAGAGAATTGAAAAGTGAAGTTCCCATTTGCTAAGATGAAGAAGACATAGAAGAAGAGAGTTGCAAAGGGAAGAACTAAATTTAGTGAGTTTTATTCCTCTTTTTCTTTATTCTTTTCTCATATAATATATCCTGACTAAAGCATCCCAACCCTCCCCTGTTTCTAGCCCCCAATACACCTCCCATCTCCCTGAGATCCACTGCTCCTCTTTCTCTTCAGAAAAGAGCAGGCCTCTCAGTGACAATAAACCGACCATGGCATAAAAGGATGGAATAAGACTAGGCAAATACCCTCATATCAAAGCTGAATGTGTCAACCCAGTAGGAGGCAAAGGGTCCAGCTGTTAGTTCTAGGATGTTGATTAGAGATCTGAGTGGAAACATTGGAAGAGAGATGCTTAGAGTTGTGTGTTAAGGAATAGATATAACCTGTAGACTTAAAATTGGGGGGCTGTTAGAAATGATAGGCCCTGTATATATGAAGCACCAATTTAAATTTAAATCAACTTCTAAATAAAGTTTAAAATGTAGTTATTCTCATTAGTCACATTTAAAGTATTCTCTGTGGCTTGTGGTACATATGACTGGAATTATTGCACAACAATCAGGGAGTTTCTCTGTTTTACAATCTCACACACAATCACAAAATTCAATTAGTGATACCTGGGAAATGTATCTAGTAAAAATCCTCCCTTTCATTTTCCCTTTGTTTCTTCTTCCTTTGGTTATCATAAAATATCCTGACCAATCTTTCAAATGTAAGCCTGTGTCCCCAATATGCACCCTGAACACATCTAAGATATAAGATCTGACAAACTCATTCTCCTAGGTAGAAGCGTCTGCCTTCCTCAAAGACTAAAGATAAAACCAAGCATCGCAAACAAGCCCTCACCTTCCTATGTAATATTATCTGTGTAATATTACCACCTCCTATGTCATATTATCAACCATTTCAATACAATAGTATGTCCCCATTCTCCCCTCCCACACCCTGCCTTTTCTTACCTTGGCTGTTTAGTTCTTTCTGGCACCTTCCTTCTGAGATAAGTTGCACCTTTCACCATCTACTCATTTTATCAGACAAAAACTCAAGGGCTGCTTTCCTCAGGGTCAGGTAAGAGGTTTCATTTCCATGGTGTCTCAGCAGCCACCCCACATCATGAAAGCTAACACTAGTTATTGGAATTATCTGCTCAAACGTAACTACAACTTTCAGACATCACAGAATATACTTTCTATATTTTCTGTCTACAGGGATGACTCCAGTATGGAGCACATGGAAAGTTAAAAGTGAAAGAAATACACAGAGTTTGCAGTTTTCTGGGTATACAAACTTTTCTTAGACCAACTGGCCCATTGTATTTCAATTATCTTACCATTCTAGTTCCCTGGTCTGATTTACTGCCTTCGTCCTCCTATGCCCATCTCAAAGTCGTATTTCCTGAGCCTTGTCTGTCCCCTTTCTAGACAATCTCATCCTTTCTTCAACTAGAAACCCTCAGAAATTGTGTGTCTCCATGACTGAACTCTTTACAGGGTGCAGTCTTGGTGTTTCTTTAGTTCTACAAAGTTCCATGTGTTCAGTATGTGAGAAATATTCAATAGAAACTTTAAAAACTCATTTTTAAGTTACCATACAGATTTCTAAGAATTTCTAAATACTTTAGTATGAAAATGGCAAACTGATTAGAATTTCAAATAGTTGTTTTTAAAAATGTATACTTAAATCTGAAATGAGTTTGAAAGATATCTGATTTTATAGAGAAAGTCATTTCAAACAGTTGAATTAGTTTTTGAGCCAGACAGATAGGAAAGGTCTTGTCCAATACCTAATCTCTTGCTTGGCTTCTTCCAGGCCCTCTGCACGGAGGTTTTCACCTCATACTCTCAACAGTACAAGAGACCGTTTTTATCTTAGAGATGGCCATTCTATATAAAAGACACAAATAAACAATGTATTTTCCCAGCCACGTATTGCAGGTCTGCTGTGACCTTGAAGTTAAGATTTATACCTGAACAGGATATACAGAGGCATAATATTTAATTTAGAGATGAGATGGTCACAAAGCCAACGCCTTTCTTTTCATAAAATTCAGATGCTACCATGTACTTATTTAAAAAGTGGAATGATCATATCTCAAACAGTAAGTCTCAACCAAAACAATACCCCAAGAGAACTGAAAATCTTTCTCTTTTCTGGGTGTACAATAAGACTCACAACCTCATTTTAGCTACTTAAAATTACAAATGTCCATAGTCTAAAGACAGTTCAACACATTAGAGTTGATTGTTCTGAAGGAAAGTGTCTATAAACACATTAGCACTATTAAATAACACACATGGACAAATATATGTTATATAATATATGTAATATATTATATATTATATAATTATTATATTATATTATAATTATATATATAATTATATATATATTCATATATATAATGTGCTCAAAGCAATAGCAATCTCCCTGAAAGAAACTACAAGGACTATATGTAGTTACTCTGCAAGCATTAAGACACCAATAATTAGCACGTTCTATTAGTGATCTTCAGATTATTATTTTCCAATTAAAAACATTTGAATAAACAGCAAAATACTCATAAATGTCATTGATTCAGGGCCTTAACCAAAATAAAAAATATGCATTTGTCCTTTTCTGAAAAGTAGGGTTTGGTGGTCACATCTTTAAGAAATATTCTCTGAAAAACATTAAGGAAATGACACTGGGTCACAGTTTTAAATTGAAATTATTATGACTATTTCTGGTTTCCAAAGAAACCTAATTATAGTATGCTTAATATTTTTTTTTCATTTAACACTGTGATATCTCCACAAAAACATAAGACATTTTTCTCTTGGGAAAAAAAATGGTCCTTACAACTAATTTTTTTGTTTCCCTACATGCATGGAAGGAAGAACTTGAAAAGATTAGGTTTGTAATTCCAAAGATCCTGATTCCTCTGAGGTTGGATAGTATACAGGGTATAAGAGTCTAAAATAACAGCTTTCATGTCTGGGATCATGCACTGATTATTTTTAAGATTTTTAATTTGCTAGCATAAAAATTCAAAATTTAGCTTTCTGTCATGGACAGATCACAAAGTCTCGCCTAGTTCTAAAAATGGGCTCTATTTAAGGTTTCGTTTATTATGATTTATTCACACAGCAATTTATGTTTTCCAAAAGAAAAAAAAAATCTTAACTCTGTAAAGTAAGAGAAAGGTAGGCATCACTTCGCCTTCCCTCTGTACCCATATGAAACATGTGCTCTATGTGAGAAGCATGGCCTGTGGGTACGCGATCATGGACTGTTGGTCTCTCTGACTTTGATTTTCAGGACTTCATTGGTTTATATTCTTCTACACAATTAACCACAGAACAAGGCTTCCACTTCTTGTAGTCCTTGCCATGGGCATAGAGACAATGCCCTTTCCAGTATTCATCGCTGATGACACACACTTTTGTGATTTTCAGATAGTAGCTTTAAGTAGCAGGCCACCGACAGATAACAATAACCTTGTAGGAATATAGTAAGAACAAAAGTATAATTAATATTTGTAATGTCCCTTTTAATCCCTGTTCTTTGGCATATAAAATTACAATTGAATGGGATAAAAGCAATTTACTCTAACTGTCCTTATTGTGTACTACGTAATAAAAGCATGATATAAAGGCCTGATATGATTTTTTTTTATTTAAGTCAGGTTTTCTCGACTACAAAAGACACACAAATTGGTACTGAATATAAAAATTGTGTCATTATAAACAAAATTTATTTTAAAATAAGTCAGTTTGTTCACTGGTTATATAACTTAACCTTGTGTTTGGTAACACAACTTCAAATGAAAGGGGTCAGGCTAACATTTTTGGCAAGCAAATTTTGGTGTCTCCTACCACTAATTGATTAAAAACTTTCAGAAGCTATTTTATACTTCCAAAAATAGACAGTACTTGCAACAGTAAAGAGGCAAGAAATACCTTCCATCCTTTCCCTAGACCTGCTCTTTTATATAATTTTTTCTTTTATTTTTGAAATTACAACATTGTTCCTTCCCTTTCCTCCCTCCAACATTTCCATATGCTTCTCGTTGTTCTCTTTCAAATTCATGGCATTTCAATTTCATGTGCATTTACATATATGTATAAACATACATTCCTAAATACAACCTCTTCAGTATAAAAAATTATTACAGATTTCATAAATGTCATCACAGTCATTTCAATATATTTTCTCTTGTCTAATTTGTAGAGGAATCCATGTTTGATTCCAAGCTTAAATCATGACAAGCAAACAAAGCCCAGAATGACTCCCCAATCATTCACTTGAGAAGCTGTTTGACTGAAGTTAGTCTTGACTGAGACACCAACTTAAGATGTAAAAGATTTAGGAGGGAAGACTCCGAGTTTGGGTGAAACATGCAAAAGTGTTAATAATAATAACAATAATAATAATAATAATAAATACTAGCAATTAGCAATATAGACACCCACTATCATGACTGTCCATTTTAATTTGTTATCCCATCTCCTCCTTACTTGAAAAAAAAGCAAAAAAAAAAAAAAAAACCGCAAAAAAAAAAAGTGAGGTTTTCAGTTACACTAGCTTATTTGATGACAAATCATCACAATCTCAAGCAGTGTGAGAAGAGAGAACCTTGAGTGAGAAAATATCTCCAACAGACTGTTCTGTGGAGCATTTTCTTGATTGATAATTGATGGTGGAGGACCCAGTTCAAGGGGGCAGTGCCATCCCTGGGCAGTTTGGCCTGTATTCACAGATATAGTGAGGTGCCCTGAGGCAGCAGTGGCTAAGATAAGCAATTTCTCAAGACTCAAATGGAAGCAACATAGTCAACATGCTACATTTATGAAACCATTCAGCTTGTTGTTCAGGAACTCAGGCAGTGCTCACAGAGGTTGTGTGCTAGATAGGCCAATTACATCAAAGTATACATTAGGAGAACAATCATATCTTAAGATCTCTTTCTGTAATACTTTATGGTTTTCATAGAAGGATATGCTACTGAGTAGAGATGCCACATATTACTAACAACCCAGGCATACCTTCTCTCATACTTTTCACTCTCAACAAACCACCATTTGCTGTGCCCATTGCAAGAAAAGTCTTGAGTTCTGCTTCAGTCCTTCTGTAAATTCCTTTATTTGTTCTGCCCTAATCCCTTTATAGAATGGAAATATGAGAAGCCAATCACATTTTTTTCCCTAGGACATGTAGCTCTGAGCTCATGCAATCAGAGATTCACATCATAATTATGAAAGGCAGTGCCATATGAATTCCTTGGGTACCACTTCATACCTGCATCTCTACTTATATGTTCTGAAGTTGTAGCCAGACCTTCAACTATTTTTTTGGAACATTGAATAAATGTTGCTGTGACTACCCACTAAAAACCATCTTTTATTGTTATTCTGAAATTAAAGAAATTCCTTAGCATTCTGTGTGCTCCATATGATATATCTGTGTTACACAGATAAGAAGAAAGGAAAAATAGTAAGGCAGAATACAAAATTTCATGGATATCAATTTTATATCAAATAGCATGCAAGGTTTCACTGAAAAGCAACCAGTAGGGGAAAGCCTAAAGGAAGTGATAAAGATACCACAGCACATCAGAGGAAAGAAACTTCTAAACTAAGGGGAAAAAAAAAACAGAGACCCTGAGTCAGGAGCATGCCTGGTATGTACAAAGAACAAGAAAGGCAGTCCAGTGAGAAACAATGAAGGATCAGCAGAGGTGGTTAAGAATTCTATAGAGCTTCCACTGTTTAAAAGAGCACTGTCCAGTGGACACACTAGGTAGATCACATATATAAACACACGCTTTCCAACAGCCACATTATAAAATAAAAAAGCACATGAAATGAATTATAATATTATATTATAGACAGAAATAATGAAAAACATTTTAGCTTATAATCAATAAAATGGTTCAGATATTTGTATTAATTTTATTAGGTTTCTCTATGAATCCTCTATGCATTTGTCACTGGCAGCTCACCTCAGTTTGGATTATGTCCATTTGTAGTGCTCTGCAGCCATGGAATGTGGCAGGCTTTAAAGCCATCATAAGGAATTTGGATGTTACTCCCAGTGAGATGCAAAGGCTACTTGGAACATTAATTACAAAGAGGAATAATATCTACACAATTTGACTCACACATTATAACAAAATCACTGTGACTACTGGATTGAGCAAACTGAAAAGAAGAAAGGAATCCAGTTGGAAGGTGTGAAATAGTCCCAGTAAGAAGGTTTTGGGAGCTTGGGCCTTGGCCATCTAGGCTGTAAGGAGCAGGGAAAAGTGGGGAGGGGGCATCTTCTCAACACAGTTTGGCATCTAGCTGGCTTCATTTGCTAGCAGACTGTCGGTCAGAGGAGAAAGGGAATAGTCCAAAAGTTAACCTGAGCCAGTTCTTTACAAAATTCTCTAACAATTAATCCCAGAGGTCAAAATTGGCCAGGAATAACTGTTCTACACTCATTGACCTCGAACCACTGGACAACAATCACTGATCTGGAATTATTGATTTAGAATAATCAGTTTAGAGTAAGGTCATCTACTCTTCATGAAAATCTTATCGCTTTGCCTTCCTATTAACTCTCTGCACCTGGTGAAATAGCTGTTTTGGATCAAAAGGTAGGTATTTGAAACCAGCAAAGGAGATAGGGACTTCCAAATACCTTAGCAGTTAGGCAGTGGGAAGTGGCCAGTGTATCTCAACAGGGGAATATGACAATGGAAGTATGATTATGAGGGATCTGAGGAGTCTTCTTGGGATGCCGAAAAGATGACTTTTGGTGAAAATCTTCAGAGATGGGCCATGGGTCTGTGCTGTGCTGATGTTTTGTGTTTTCTGATCAGAAGGCTATGAACATGAGTATTCTGAATTCATGAAAATCGACGGAACTGTGTGGCTATTGCATATCTCCAAAGAGTTAAGAAGGTAGAGGAAAGTTTCAAAGGATGTTGAACCAGAATTGTAAAAATAATTTTAAAAAATCCAGACTGTTAGCTTAAGGTTTATGTTTTCTTTTTCCAATTTAAATATTTAGGGAATTCTTTTTTTTTATGAATAAAGACTTGTGTCACTCACTCCTAATATAATTTGAGAAAATAAAGTTAAAACTGAATATTAAAAATATGATACTTTTGCCCATTAATTTCTATCAAGCTATAATTTTCAGATGGTATACTTGGTAACACATCTAAGCTGTGAACAAGAGTTACAAGGCAATGGAGCCTTCCTGTTGAGAGATATAATCTTTCAAATGAGTATCAACCATGTTTGAAGTCCTAGTTTCCATTTAATAGAGGAGAGAGGTTTCTCACAGCTGTCTGAAAAAGAAAAAGGTAACAGAAAAGAGAATTCCACAGTAATAAAAACCCAGTCAAATGGAGGTGGGGATGGGGAGTGATAAAATGAGAACAGTCATCTGCATGAGGAGGATTGCAGCCTAGAACTGATAGTGTGGCTTCTCCAACAACTGGATGAGGAATTAGAGAGACAAGTTGCAGTAGAGGGTGTGGGGAGGCTCATTGGTATCACATGTAATGTGTGCTGTGAAGGACACAGGTTACCAAATAGCTGAGGGCCTTTAGATAATAGAAATCACTTATTTCTTCCTTACAGAAAACTGTAGGTCCATAAAGCAATTGGTGACATGTTTTTAAAGAAGTTATATGAAGCCATTTTTTATATACTCCTTGCTTATAGCGGAGTCATTCAATATTATTAATTAACTTTATTTAAAACCTTAGTGGTCTGAGTTTGATCTCTAGAACCCACATAACAAACAAGAGAACCAAATTTTATAAATCGTCCTCTGATTTCCTCTTATGTACTGTGGCAGGCACTCACTCTCCCTGACCCCTGACACAAATGCACAGTAAATTAATTAATTAATTAACAAATATACAAACAAAAAATAAATAAAATGACAAAAATAAAAAGAAACTAAGTCCCCCCCCAGTATTATACAATAGACATGATAGAACGCTATTTTACAAATGCCATAAAAATAAGGAATATAGGGCACCAGTCGGATAATGTCTAAGTTAAACTCCTTAGGACAAAATGTTTGGGGCTCACGTTCTGAATTGTGTTTAGTTTATTACTCTTTCTTCCCTGTGCTAGCTTTGCTGTTTGTTCGCCTGATTATGAGCTGAAAGGCTGCAGTTGCTCACATTGGTTCATTGTTGGAAGGCTTAGCAGCTGAGAGACCAGAACAAAGGAAAAGCCAGTCATTGACAAGTGCTTTTGAGGTCCACAAAATTAACCACGTAGGTGATGAGTATATCTGAACACTATTTGCTTCAAGGAAGTGAATGTGTTGTTCCAATGGTGGGAGTTTAAAGACAGAAACAAAACTTTAAAAAGGGTGGTAGAGCAAAGAATACAAAATAAACAAAAACAAAAGGGAACAAAAGACAAGAGAAAGTCTCGCATGTCAGCAAGGGTCCCTCCTGCTTTCCTGAATGCAAGATTAGGGAGGGGCTCTCTTCTCTGTACCTACTGGAAAGATTGTTTTCTTTTCTAATTCATTAACTTATTTCTAATATCCTCCCTCTGTCTCTGTCTCTGTCTCTGTCTCTGTCTCTGTCTCTCTCTTTGTGTGTGTGTGTGTGTGTGTGTGTGTGTGTACCTGTGTGTGACACATAAACCTATTCATGTGTGTCAAAGGGCAGCATAAGATATCTTCCTCAATCATTCACTCCCTTATTTTTGAGACAAGGTCCATTGAACCCAGAATTTCAGTGATATGATAGACAGCCTGTCCTTCCAGGATTTTAACATGGATGCTAGCAGTCAAAATACACTTGTACAACAAGCACTTTACTCACAGGAAACACCTTCCCAGGCCCATGGAAATTATTTTTAAGGTAAAATATGAGTGATGGTTATTTTGCATTATTTTGATATATATCATGATGACTGTCATTGTATTTAAAGTGTTTCTGTTGCTTCTCATTAGATAGCTTCCTGAACTGCTTATTTGTAAGTTTTAAAGGTGAGTGTTAATGAATTTTTACCCTCCATATTCAATTTAGACAGGAAAGCCACATGTTGACAACTTTCTGACATTCAATTTGTTTATCATTGTTTCCCTGCAAACCCCAAATTGCATATAAACAGCAAAACTAATCAACTGAAGCAGAAACAGCATCAATTAGGTTGGTGCCTGGGAACTGAGAAAAAAAGAGCAAACAAAATTAATTCCAATCAGCTTGATAATAAAAAATCAAAAATGTGTAATAACTTGAAATGACTCTGCCAGAAAACAGTTGTGATTTGGCAAAGACATTTTATAGAAATGTCTAGAATCCTTCAAAGAGTTTTCATATCTGGATTTTGTTGTCATTGTTAAGCATTTGGAATCACTACTAAGCTAGTTAACACTATCTGAAACAGGAAATTGCTTTTTCAGACAGAAAACTATTTCTCTTTTGTGGCTGCTATCACATGTTGCAAATATTTCAAAACTTGAAAAAAGGAACAATAATGTCAATAAACAAAATCAAGAATTTATTGTGTAACTTTAGTGTGCATCATTGGTATTAAGTTTTCAAAGTACAATGGTATAAAGTAAATTTTCAAAGTACAACAGAAACACCATAACTCCTGCTTCGAAGAGGATAAGAGGCAGTTTATTCTGGAACCAAATATGAGTGTCCATGGCCTTATGTTGCCCTAAGTACTGTGTTCCAATGAGGAAACACTTTTGTGGAGTTTTAATAGTAACAAAGCAAATAAAATCATAAATAGGGCTTTTTTTGAGACTATGTGGAGGGAACACTGGCTAGAACAGTCACAACAAAGAATAGAAGACTCTGGGACAGATTCTATGAAATCCTGAGGCTTTGGGCTGCTCAAATATAGGAGTCTATTTGTCCATTCCAAAAGGATTTACCTAATAGAGACATTTTAAGTCAAACAAGTGGGTGGCCAACAACATCTGTTTAGAGGATTAGAGACCGGCCAAAGTAAATCTGGATTCCAATCTCTGACCATCAGACTCAGTTGATGTGCTGGAAGAATTGTTCTAAAGTTATCAGTTCATGGATTTTACTGTGTTGTAGGATAAGCAGGTAAGAGAATTCCAGTGACGGCAGAGATAGATCCTTAAAGTAATTTCAAAAATTTCTTAGGCGAGAAGAGTAGTTTTGAGCATCTAGCAAGCTGAAAAAGCCCTTAACCATTTAGAAAAAAAATAGTGAAGTCAGACTTAAGAGAAACTGTGAACCACAGGTGAAAGAAATCATGGCATGGGTTTCAAGTACCATGCCATTAAACTACCAAATTAATAACATACATCACTTTATTGAATGTCAGTCAACTTGCAACACAAAAGCCAAATTATTGTATGTACAAGCTTTGGTTAAAGTTGGGAACCTTGATTATTGTATGAGACTGAACATAATAATTTATATAATTTAATAACATTTATATATGCTTTCTTATAATTTACTGTTTAGTCAGAAACAGACAAGTTATTACAAAATTGTAAACAAAATGGAACTGCAAAAGGAGTACAAGAAAAATGAAGACACAGCAAATGTGTGATTTGAACTTCTAGGCTTTGGGTTGTCTGTCATTGTTCTTTGTAGCCGTGATATGCTTATTAGAATCCAAATCACTCAGTATAATAATCAAGACCTCTACATTCCAGCCTTGACTTGTCTAGTCAATGTCTTAATTATTTTTCTATTGCTCTGACAAAACAACCTGACCAAGGCAATTTATAAAATAAACCATTTAATTGGGCTATGATTTCAGAGGGTTAGAGTGTAAGTGCTACAGTTCTGAAGGGAAAGGTATCCTGGCCAGCAGAAACCAGGCTATACCTACAGCTCTGAAGGGAAAAGTATCCTGGCTATCAGAAACCAGGCAATACCTGTAAGTGTTACAGCTCAGAAGAGAAAGGTATCCTGGCTGTCAGAAGCCAGGCTATACCTATAACTCTGAAGGGAAAGGTATCTTGGCTGTCAGAAACCAGGCCATACCAACAGCTCTGTTCTGATGGGGAATGGTTTCCAAGCAAGAATGTAGCAATTCTGACCTGTCCAAGAGAGCCTTTAGAGCTCAGCTCTGCTCCACTGTGCTAAGGAAGTTTCTCCTCAGAGACAACTGTTACTTCTGTGCTAAGGGGTGCTTCCCCCACCCCGGGTAGCAGTTTGCCCCTGCTCTGGTGGAAGGTGTTAATTCTCTGCTCCATTGTACTCTGGCAAAAGAAAGTCTTCTCCCAAAAGTCATTCAAGAGATTTTTGGGGGAGAGAGGAATCCATAAGAGTGGCTGCCTCTGCTAGGGTGGAAAAAGGCAGCTCTCTACTGAATAGGTACTGGGCTTATATAGAGCTTCTTAGGGGTGGAGTTTTCCCCAGGGTGAAGATTTTCAGGGTGGGAATTGCTCTGATTTCAATCCCTAAACTTGGACCAGCTCAGAGATTGTCTGGCTCTGGTTTCAGGGTCAGGGTGTCTTTCTTTGACTGGCCTTTTTATCCTACATAGAGTCCAAGATTGTGGAGCAGAGGCATGCAGGCACAAATCTTGATCCACAAGGAGGCAAAGAGACCTAATGCAACAGTGAGGGAGTCCTTTGAGACCTTGAAGCTTGTCCCCAGTGATACGTTTTCTCCAGCAAGGCCAACTTCCTAATGGATTCTAAATAGCCACCAACTGGAGACCAAGAATTCAAGCACAGGAGCCAATCAGGGCCACTCTCATTCAGACCACCACACCCCTTTTCAAAGCATACTTGAAATTAATCTTCTCTTCCCCCATTTACTTATTCATTTACTTAATTATTTGACACACAAAATCTGAGCATATTTGTCAGACACATCATGATGTTCTCAAAAAAGCTTCCACTCTAGCCTCTGAAAGTATACAAAAAGACTATGGATGTCTCTTACACATAGCATACAACTTCTTGGAGTCAAAGAAAACATATGGATCTGCTCTGTCACCAAGGTGGTTAGTCTACCATGTTAGTTAGCTTTACTAAAGTGTGCTAAAAATACTTGACTTATTTAAATGAGGAAGATGAGTTTTAATATGTTTTTAGAGGGTTTAGTCCATGGGTAACCTAGGCCCACATACTAGTGCAAAGCATCATGCCATCAAAAACATGCCACAAAGGATATGATAACTGCATTCCAGACATAGTGGAGTGGAAGACATGGATAAGGGGCTAGGAATAAGATATCTCCATCACTGCCTCAGTGACCTATCCTCTCCAAGTAAATCATTCTTTCTCAAGATTTTAGAATCTCTCAAATGCCTTACCTTACAAAGACTAAGTCCCCCAAATAAAGGCATGTAGAAAACATCTCATATTCAAATCCTAATTGCTGATGTCCATGTCAGAGGAGGAGCAGATGGCAATAGACTTCAAGGTGTCATCCTACCTAGAGGTGAACCCCTGATGGGTGAATCTCAGATATGCAAGGCCCCGAGACCACAGACTCCAGAATGGCTTTTGCTTCTGCTGTGCCTTTACATGTTTGCCACTGCCATCTTTCTCTGATATCTGGCATGGTGTGAATGGGTGTGGGGAGATCCCCACTGCCTGTAATTTAGTATGTTTGTCTCATGGAAACATCTCATTCTATTGGGCATTTTTACCTGTGGATTATTATGAAGATGATTTCCTCCTAAGCTATACTGTTTAACTGAATCAATGATTTTATACAATAATAGATTTTGTTTAAATAGGAATTTGATGGTTGAGAGTTTTTAATAAATATACTAAGGAATTATCATAAAGGTTAGTTTAGAGAAAAAATTAATATAGGTAAAGTTAGGATAAAATGTTTCACCTGCCTCTGATAAAGCAGAAATTGCAGAGACTAAAAAACAAAACAAGAAAGTATCATACAGCTAAACACATGAGTTTCTATTGAGGAGCTGTATAGACTGTGGCTTAGGTTAATGATTAAGAAAAACAATTGAGTCCCAGTAGCCCAGCTAGCTTAAATTCTTTTAATTTTAATGTTGGGAGATGTGTTCACAGGTTTTGGTATGCATCAAAGCTGAAAAAAAAAGCCTTAGAATGATTTTAGATTAAATTAAGATATTTTGATAATAGCATTAAGGTCAGGGAACAAGAACAAAGTAGCCCAATTATTACTAGCTGACAGACTTTCCTTGCAAGGACTGGTTGGTGATCAAAGATGAGGAATAATTAATTTCTTGTACCCATTTCTGCCCTCAATCTCCTGATATGAAAACAAAACAAAACAAAACAAAAACTATTGATGAGTGGGCAAGCACCCTAAAGATTTAAAGTATAGCTGACTGATTGTTTTTCATGTATAAAAGTTTAGATTTGTGATTCCTTTAAGATTCCTTATGAAATTACCTTTCAACAGAATTAATAAAAGGATTGGTACTTTCTTTGTAACCACAAAAATGTAGCCTGCCAGTAAAAGAACTGAGAAGAATACCTTGCTTGCTTACACTCTGTTAATCTATAGCAAGTTGCTTGGGTATAATTGTACATAGTTTTTTGGGGATTTGCTTTTCACCTGTAATACATAAAATGTTTAGTCATGTAAAGGATATAGATAACATGGTGTTTTTTACTTGTACTCATTGTAATCATTCACTTGAAAAACAGAATGTAACAACATTGTAATTTTTATACTGCTTGAAATATTTTGCTGGGATATATAAGCTGTAAATGAAAAAATAAAGATAGAGTTAGAAGAGAAATATCAAGAATGAGAGAATTAGGAAGAAAACATCAAGTTAATTAGAAGAAAAACATCAAGAGAGACAGAAGGGATATTTCTGAATAGGGATAAGAAAAGAGAATATAGAACACAGAATAAAGAACACAGAAGATGGAAACCATGGAGAGAGTGTGTGAGTGTCTTTCCCCTTACCTCCTTGAATAAAAAAAAAATCTTAGTGGGCCCACTCTATGCATTTCTTTCAAGCCCTGAGCTCCTGGAGGCTGGACGCCCAGGCAGCAAAACATAATGTCCACCAAAACTTCCTACATCATTGATAAAACATAGCTTTCAGGAAGTTAAAGACCTGTTCTTAAGTAAACAGTGCACGAAGTCCTAAGAAAACATTTTGTTTAACCTATTAATTCAGGAGAGACCAGTAAGATGTCAAAAATATTTAACTATAAGCCAGAATATAAAGAATTACATAAAAATCCATATATATTTACAACAGACTGAGAATATACACATGAACACATGCTTACAAATATGCAGGAAAGTAGAAAGTTTGCCAACGTATTCAGGATTTGTTAGCATCCATACTCCTGTAAGGTGAAAGGAAAAATAAATAAATAAATAAGCTCAGGATTTTCATTAGCATTGAATGGAAATAAATTTTATGCTTACTGGGGAAAAATCTGATCTTAAGTTCCTATGTACAGGCATGGTGGAAAAAGCTTTGTTTCTATAAGTTAATTTTGAAGATAATAGAAAGAAATGAATTTTAGATACACAAGGCTAAACTTAGAAACCCGGAGAATTGTATGTATTACTTGACACATCTCCTAAGAGTGTGGAGATAGCCTTATTTCTGAATTAAAGATTTAATCCCTTCATGTCTTACTGAAAAACAGGACAGATGCTGAAAAAGGACAAATTAATTATCTTATCATATTATGTTAATCACTGGAATTCACCAGGCAATTAAATTTCTTCGAACATTTGTCTGAGAGTTTTGTTCATGCTTTGTTCCTCATTTTTGCAGTTTACACATCACATAAAGTAACCATCCTAGAGCGTTCAGACACTCCCTCTTAGATAACATTGACATTTGCATAGTGAAAAGAGCAGCCATGAAAAAATTTGAAATTATGACAATGCAAGGTTGACTTAATGAGCAAGAATGCAGTAAAAGTGTATAAAAAGCAGGGGTACAGACTGAAGGGATGATGCAGGAGATGAGAGAGACTCTGCAGTTCTGAGTAGGGAACTTAATTTACCCACTGTTCACACAGAAAGGTTAAACACAAGCAATAGAAAACTGTCCCACTAATTGTCTTCACAGACATCAATCACCCTCCTCATTTTTGCAAAGAATGAAGAAAACTTGTTTGTGTTTTAAAACCTAAAAAAATGGGAGCATGAGTATGTCAACAAAGTATATAAGCTCTACATGAAGGTTTTAACTCTAATCCAACAGAAACACCACTACTAAAAAAACTGGGAAAAATGTCGCCCTGTTCTACAAAGTGGTCTACTACACAACACATTGTTAGACAGCAGAGCAATTCTTGAAGCTGAGTTTATCTATACTAAATCCTATTTTACAGGCGCTGGAAGACAATTTTATTATACCACAGACATTCATTAGATTTCCATTTATATATATTTCATGAACCTGCACTTTCACAAAACAAACTAAAAGATATCTAATTCCAGTTCACTTGCTGGGAATATTCTACATTTTATACCGCATTTAGAATGGCAACATAGTATCATAAGTTGTGTTCATAAGAATAATAAATATTTCTATTGCATCAAGTACTCTTTTGTGGTAGAATGCAAACCCAGTGTTTTACACAGATTATCTCTTTTGGTTTCCGTAAGATACAACTATTTTGATTTTCTCTCTTATCGACAAATAATTTTCCTGAATTAAAGACTGAGTCTGGATAATGTCAGGGTGACTATAAAAGCCAAATTGTTAATAACTCTAATATCTTTATTCTTTCCCTTAAATCATACTCAAGAATGTCATTTTCATATAGGAGAAGATTTTGTTCACTAAATATGCAAAGGTGAAATTCTTCAGTTTGAGTGTGAACAAGTGATATATATGTCTCATATGTATCTTACATATATCTTAGATTTCTATTAACTCCAGGCTTTAAGCTGTTTTGTTGTTTTGACTTGGAATTTTCATAATTATAAAGTGAATTTAGACTATTCTTAAATCTATAAAATTTACCTCACTTGTTTGTCAAATTTTTCAAGGATAATGAGACAGCCCAGAGGGTCACTTGTGAGATGAGCATAGGATTTCACCAGTCCTGCCAGACAGGCTCAAGGAGGGTTCAGGCTGCTGCAGCTGTGAGATTCCTCATCAGGCCAGCCGCAGTTCTACCCCCTTTATTAACTCCTATAAGAAATCCGGCATAATTATGCATTATCTATTCAAAAGAATAAATTTGAATTCCCAAGGGATATAGACTTCTTCCTTAAAAAAAGCAAATAATGGCTAATTAACATTATAATCTTCCTTGTATTTCAATGAGCAATCAAGAAATTTTGTTAAATTTTAAGGATTTTGCAAGAATGAGGTCAGATGCCAGCAGAGGTGTGAGCAGATAAGGGGGGCTTGGTAATTGCACCCCAATTTTCTCAGCTGCTCTATTTTTCTTTTTTGTAACCTTTGTACTAAATAATAAACAGGAAACCTATGACTGCCTGCACTACATAGATAACAGAACTGAAATTTAAAATAAAACAGTAGAAATTAACCAACAATGAGTTGAAGTTATTGCAAGGATCAATCTGTTGTGTTAGAGATTTAGAAAATTCCATCTTCCAGCATACAAATTTAGATTGTTTGTTTGTTTGTTTGTTTGTGGGGCCAGGTGGTGAAAAGATTCACACAATATAAGCACAGTAGATATAAGCTCTGATGTTTTCCATTTCTGCTAAAAAGGACAAGAAGATGAGATTGTGAGAACTCACTAACAAGATGAAGGAGAGAATAATTCAAAGAGTTGGAAAAGGTCCCATGAAAACAGCAACTCTCAGTGGAGGTCTGTGACTGAGCCTCTCAAGTATGATAATCACTGCATTTTAAATATTGGAGGATTAACATATTAACAGAAAAATCAATCTAGCTGTTGCAATTATCTTGTCGATTATCCAATTATTTAAACTAGGTAATTTGCAACTCATATTTGGAGCTAAAGCTTTCTTGCCTGGCTGCCTTTACTTTGCCTGAGTAGTAGACAATGAAGTAGTTCTTTCTGCCTGCTCTTGTAAATGCTAAGTCTCCAAACCACAAACTTCCATTGTTTACTAATTCTATAGAAAGGGGACTAATGTACCTATATGAGTATGGGAGAACTCACTTTATTTCTCCACAAAGAGGAAGCCTAAATAATTCCACATCCTCTCTGTCATCTTAAGTTATTATGAACAATAAGCACACTTTCTGTCTTCTCACTAAATGCAATTTTCAAGCCTCAGGAGTTAGCTGCTTTTGCATGGCACAAAAGGCCATGTCACTTAGAGACCAATCATTGAGAGGAGTAGAGGTGACCTCTCCACCTTTTAGAATTGATGAATCACAGTGAAGATGGCTTCACTATAACCCATTATCTCCAACATCACCCTTAACAAAGGCAAAAAGGAAAAACTAGTATCTTTTTCATGGGTAAAATACTACTTGGTATATCATTCTAATTATTTCTCCTTCCCCTTTGTACATTCCACATTGCATTCCAAAGAGACACTAGAGTGACAATGAACTCATATTCCAAAAGGATGCTAATGTATTTGCAATCAAGAAAGAAAAAGGAGAAACACGATTTTTTTATTATTATTATAATTACAAGGAGTACATGTTGGGATTCTAAAACTGGAATGTGTGCTGTGGAATAGATAAAATAAAAATGCATTCCCTTTCATCATTGCCATCAAAGAACAGGAAGCTAAGAAATTTGCCATTAGATGACAGATTAGCAGTGACACTGATTTCACTGTTTACATGATTAAGTGCCCTGGTGTGGTCTAATGGATGTTGGGAGATGCCTCCATTTCTGAAGGTGAGACTCAGAGAATACAAAGTATCAGAGAGAAATAAGATAAAAGCTTGCCTATGGCAAAAAAAAATTCATAGGAAAAGGAGCATCTGGTAGTGACTATCATATTTATAGGACTGGAATATATCCCCATGCACTTTGTAAAAATGTCATAGAAAAATAGTTACTCAAACAAGAGTTACTCAAATCTTTAGTATAAATACATTCTCTGCATGAACATCAAACAATTACCAGGTAACTCTTGCACAATTTAGGACTATATTTTATTGATCAGAGATGACAAGCAAAGCATAACACATTGCAGATTTATTCTGTTACTTTCCGGGTAAGTCATAGGTCCCTTTAACACACTGGGCAGTGTAAGGGGCCTGGTCCTATAACCTGAAGAAAGCCTCCCTTCCCTGCCCCAGGAGATGTCTCCCTGGAAAAGAGAACTAAAACTGTTCTAGGCTGTGGTTTTGTACAGATCCTAACTTCTGCTCCTACCCTATACCTGGCTCCTCTGTGCTTTTTATCATGTAGGCTATCCTAGGTTCAATCTTGAGGTGAAATCCTAAAAGTATATAAAAGTCAGATATTTTCCATATTTCAGAATCTTTCTCTGAAGGTTGTCCTCTAAGCCTCCCCAAACCATATCCTGTCTTTAACAGCTCACTCTCTTTTTCTTACTCTGAACTGTCTACTTTGAAATGAAGTATTTCTCCAGATTTTAAAAGAAAGCCCCTCTTTCCCTGTAAGGCTCGGTCATGTTGGCTCTGACAAATAATATCCTGTCCTTTATAACTCTCACTAACCTTAAGGCCCAAACAAGTCTCCCATAGTCTTTTTTTCTCCTAAAAAAAGCTCATTCCCAAAAGTTAATTTTGTATCAGCTCTTTTCCTGCACCAACCCACCAGCTCTCTCCTTTCCTCTTCTCTAATCTAAGAACCCCTTAAGTGAAGAGTTTGGAGTTAATAAGTCCATGGGAACCCTCTGTTAAGTCCCTTTTACAGTGTGCCTCCTCATAATCAGTTAGCATTGTCCACAGGGGGCAGAGTCTCAGGTAGTCATCTTTGAAAATTAGAAAAATAAAATAGCATAAAGTTGGAATATTTAGTCTTTCAAAGGGTACCAGCTGTGAGCCTTCAAATGTGCATACCTCTCCCACTTACAAAACACATCCTCCTGCACAGGAAGTTTCAAACTATCGTAGCTTTTACTCCAATAATCTCAGGGTGAGATGGAGAAACTAATAGAAATCAATATGGCGCTTTCTTAGAAAATTGGGAATCAATCTCCCCCAAGATCCAGCTATACCACTCTTGGGCATATACCCAAGGAATGCTCAATCATACCACAAGAGCACTTGCTCAGCTATGTTCATATCAGCATTGTTTGTAATAGCCAGAACCTGGAAACAACCTAGATGCCCTTCAACTGAAGAATGGATAAATAAAATGTGGTACATATACACAATGGAGTACTACTCAGCAGAGAAAAACAATAACATGAGGTTTGCAGGCAAATGGATGGATCTAGAAAAAATCATCCTGAGTGAGGTAACCCAGACTCAAAAAGACAAACATGGTATGTACTCACTCATAGGAGGATACTAGATATAGAACAAGGATGACTGGACTGCTACTCACATCATCAGGGAGGATACCTGGAAAACAGGACCCCAAGAAAGACACGAGGATCGCCCAATGATGGAGAAATGGCTGAGATCTACATGAACAGCCTGGACATGAGTGGGGGTAATGAAGGGCGAGGGTTGAGGGAAAGCGAGCCTGTGGGAGTGGGAGATACCAGCTAGATCAAGAACAGAGAGGGAGAACAAGGAATAGGAGACCATGGTAAATGAAGACCACATGAGAATAGAAAGAAGCAAAGTGCTAAAGAGGACCACAGAAATCCACAAAGATACTCCCACAATAGACTGCTGGCAATGGTCGAGAGACAGCCGGAACTGACCTACTCTGGTGATGGGATGGCCAGACACCCTAATTGTTGTGCTAGAAACCCCATCCAACGACTGAGGGATCTGGATGCAGAGATCCACAGCTAGGCCCTTTGTGGAGCGCTGGGAGTCTAATTAGTGAGAAAGAGAAGGGTTTATATGAGCAAGAATTGTTGAAACCAAGGTTGGATAAAGCACAGGGACAAATAGCCAAACGTATGGAAACACATGAAACAAAGGTTGAGGGGCCCCCAACTGGATCAGGCCCTCTGAATGGGTGAGACAGTTGATTGGCTTCATCTGTTTGGGAGGCATCCAGGCAGTGGTACTGGATCCTGTGCTCATTACATGAGTTGGTGTTTGAAACCTGGGACTTATGCAGGGACGCTTGGCTCGCCCTGGGAGGAGGGGACTGGACCTGCCTGGACTGAGTCTACCAGGTTTATCTCAGTCCTTGTGGGAGGCTTTGCCCTGGAGGAGGTGTGAATGGGGAGTGGGCTGAAGGGAAGGGGAGGGGGCCAGGAGGGGGAAGAACAAGGGAATCCGTGGCTGATATGTAGAACTGAATGGTATTGTAAAATAAAATTAAATAAATAAATAAATAAATAAATAAAAGTGAACAAAAAAAAAAAAGAAATTCCATCTTGAAAAAGATAGCTTCAGGACATAATCGTTTGACCTAGTTCCAGGAAAAAACACCAAGTTACAAATAATAGAGTCAGGCAGCGGCCACCCTAATGGCCTGGCCAATGAGCAATCAAACAGACATCTGTTGCCAAAGTCCCTACACCACAACTGTCAGGATGGAATTTCCCCTGCTTCTCTGAACCAATACAATCCAAGGTCAGGAACTCCTGACCAATCCAGTCTCCAAGGCATAGAAACACCAGCTTGTGGTTTTGCCCTTTAAGAACCCTTCACCCCAGGGGCTCGGGGCCCCTTCTCCCCACCAGCAGCACCAGTGTGCCTGGATCACTCCAGCTTGCCTACTCAATAACCTCTTTGTGCTTGCATGGGGACTTGGCTCCATGGTGGTCTCTTCAGGAGTCCTCGACTCTGGGCATTACCAGGGTAGATATTAGTTAAATAATCCTAAATTTTATCATTTGAGTTTGAATTTTATGTGAGTAAGATACTTCAGTTAGTAAATCCTGGGACAGATTCTCCATCTGTGGATTTCTGAAACTAGAAAACAAGCTATCTACACCCAAACAACAATGAAACAGTTTGAAAATCCAAGGGGACCATCTCCATGCAGTTTCAAGGCCTAGAGTGAACTCTGACCTGGAGTTCTGACTTCTGAGTTCAGGACACGATGCTCTAGGGTCACAAAACTACCCAGTGTGTGTGTGTGTGTGTGTGTGTGTGTGTGTGTGTGTGTGTGTGTGTGTGTGTGTGTGTGTGTGTAGGGAAGCACACGTTTGTACCTAAGTCATTTTATGATCCTGTTTATTTCTTGTGGAATGTGGGACATTGGACGGCATTCATTCACGCCTCTCCTTTCTCTGCTGTTTTTGTTCTAAGCTGATAATATGTCTGCTGATTTAATATTTTAAGGCCCTCTGGGTCTTTCCTGTTTGTCGCAGGGATTCTCTCCATGAGATAAAGGGCTTCTCCATAGATGTGTCTATTCTTTCTACTGAGCTGGTTGAGAGGGTCCATGACTCACATTAATAATCTCTTCAAAAAGAGAACTGTGGTGGCCAAACACTTTGACTTTTGTATCCATGGAAGATTATCCTGGCAAAGGTTCTTTTCATCTCCAGAGCACACTTTCCTGAGAGTTCCTTGCTGTAGTGATTTTTATAACCTTTTAGCCTGAGAATTTCCCTAATCAAATAATGGCTCCATTTGCTTAAAAATGTGTGTCTTCCCTTATTGAATGTACCAAGAGAAAAATCAAGCTTCATCTCCAACAGTTTACCTCTAAGTACTTTAGTTAGAAATTTGAGTTCTTTACAGATATTTCTTTGCATTCAGCTGTAGGACATAATTCAGCTATGCCCATTAGTCTTGGACAGCAGGAACTCCTTTCCAACCAGTTCCAACAACATGATCTAACTTCCTTCTGGAATCATTATTGTTAATGTATCCCTGAGCATGCGTGGTTCCTTAAACATTCTCTAAGATGGTACAGATTTTCTCTGTCCTCCTTGCCTCTTCCTCTGTGCCTCCAGCAACAGCTTCAACAAAAGCATCACTTTTGTCTATATCTTTCAAGGCACTCTTGACTCTTCCCTCTTGTGCTTATTCAATTTCTTGTGACTATTAACAATTTCGGAATACTATATACAATAGTCTATAACTGCATGAGGCTTGAAACAACACACATTTATTCTCATGGAGTTCTGGATTTTTGATAAGAAGCATTGAGGTGCTGGAAAGACAGAATGCTTAGGATATATGGTGTTGTTTGAATTGGCATGGCCTTGTTGAAGGAAATGTGTTACTGAGGGTCGTCTTTGAGGTTTCTATGGATCAAGATGTGTGTCTCTCAGCTACTGCTCCAGCACCTTCCTGCATGCCTCCATACTCACTAACATGAAATTAATGGACTAAACCTCTGAAATTGTAAACAAGCCCCCACTTAAATGTTTTCTATAATAAGAGTTGCCATGGTCATGGTGTTTCTTTACAACAACATTTCTTCACATGCCTTCTTATTGCCTTGAGACAAGGTTTCTCAATCATTTCATCTAGGCTAGCTAGCAAGTACACTCTGCGGATTTGTGTGTCTCCACTGTCTATCTCTAAAGTTGGGATTATTAGTACATGCAGCCTTGTCTGAACTCCCAATGATGAAGGACAGTGTCTTATTTAGGGTTACTATTGCTATGAGGAAACACTCTGACTAAAACACAAGTTGGAGAGGAAAGGGTTTATTTGGCTTACACTTCTATATCACTGCTCATCATCAAAGGACATCAGGACTCAAATTCAAGCAGGGCAGGAACCTGAAGGCAGGGGCTGAACTCTCTCACTTTGATCACTGATTAAGAAAATGCCTTACAGTCAGATCTTATGGAGGCATTTTCTCAATTAAGGGAATCCTTCTTTAAGATACCTCTAGTTTGTGTGTCAAGTTGACATAAGGCTCCCTTGCACAGACAATTTGTGAGGCTCTTCTGTAGACTTGTTTAAACATACAGCTCTCAGAATACTATGGCATAGTTCAATAGCCATTCATATTCTAATATAAATTCTACAAAATTATTAGCGAGCATAATCCAAGGGGTATAGACAATGTCTACAGTGAAAGTGCATGCATGACATAGCACCCTTTCTACCACCAATATATCAGTACACAGGAGTTATTTGGTGTAAGATCTGCTAAAAAGCAAGGTCTATTTGAGCAATATGAGAAAAACACATGCACACACACACACATGCACACACGAAGGAATGACATGAGACAAGCTACCTAATCCAAGAGTTTCTTCTACAAATAAAGTTCAGAAAACTGACTTCAGAAACAATTGCGATATGAGATTAGGGTCAAAGTCCACATGACACTCCATAGTTTACAGGTGACCCATTGGAGACAAACCACAGGTGTCTGCTGTTGGATTTTCTCAGCCACCAGCTATTCCCTGTATTATCTGTTCCCCTGATACCTATATGGCTTTCTTTATTATGAAAATGGTAAATCTCTCCCCCTCCAACACACACACACACACACACACACACACACACACACACACACACACACACACTCACACTACCAACCACAAGTTCCCAGTTCTTATGTTTGCTATAGGTATTCACTGGTTTCATTCTCAGGAAGTCATTACTTGTCTTTGGTTTAAGTTCACTGTATCCTATTATATTATATGGAGTCTGTTTCTCATTTTTAAAAAACATTTTACTGACCAAGCATACTGATGTGTATTTTAATGGAAAGGGGTATAAAGAAAGGACTTGAATCTACTCTGGATCACATAGTGAATAGAATAAATGAATATGTAAACATATTCAGAAATGATATCGGTGAATTTAAATATAACTGTGCTAAAGGAGACAGATAAAGATTGAAGCAATAGGAAGAACACTAGTAAATCTGATATACTTTGACTACAGGGAACGCAACAACAAAAGCAGGGAAGATAATTTAAGTGCATGGTGTCTCGAAATCTCCTTGACAAATAGCTTGTCAAACTCACTTCCTAGGTGAAGACTAAAAGCATATCATTACATTAAAAGAATTTATTAAACGTTATGGCCTACATTTTTTTATTGCAGTTCAACTAGCTTTAGGTAGATTGGCATGAATTGTATAGAAAGCCACTTTTCACACCCTAAAACAAAGCAGTGGGGAAATGACAGGTTAAAGAAGAATTTCTTCTGTGATAGTGTCAAATGCCTTTTTTTTTTTAAACCAGGGAAATACTCAAGGTAGATGTTAAAAACCAAATGATGATAGGAACTGATACTGACAACATTTAAATTATGCACTGGGTTGGATGTAAGAAAGCATGACAAACTTTCAAAAGTGAATTCAAGAACTCGATGCAGAAAACGTGTTTCCCGGGTTATTGTGCTGCTGCCTCAAAACACGCCTAGGATATTTGTAAGGACCCTGCACAGATGAAAATACAACCTCAGAAGTCTGTCTCGTGCAGCGTTTTCCTTTTGTATTCAAAGAGAACTGACAGAACCAATACATAAAATACAAGAAGTCTTACGCTTATAGATCTTGTGCTAGGGATTTTCCTTCATGGCAACTCTGAATTGTGTCATTGCTCTGCCATTAAGTTTAAGTGTATCACGATTCCACCATAATTAACACCTATGGCTTTTGTCATTCTTATCTTATCAGTTAAATAACCTGGTTTACAACCCTAAAACATAAGCTGGGAATTAAATGGGAATTAACTCCAATATGGTCCAATTTATGAGACTAAAGTTTACAAAATAAATTAATGGTTATTACCCAAATACCTTGATCAATATTTACAGGAAAACATTCCTAGTCTGGATATTCTTCTGAACAAAATATTGAGCTTTGCAAATTGGTATTACCTTTGTCTGCTATTTTTAGCTCAATATTTGGATTATTTCATTTCTTCTGTTATTTGTTTTTATTTATAAAGTCAAGATAGACAGCTGAGAGCTTAATATTCCCTAAAATTTAAATTTTTCCTAGAATCAGATATGGAAAATTACCTTATAACAAGCTAAAAAAATTTATATAGCCAGACAGTGGTGGCACACACCTTTAATCTCAGCACTCGGGAGGCAAAGGTAGGCAGATCTCTGTGAGTTTGAGGCCAGCCTGGGCTACAGAGCGAGTTCCAGGACAGGCTCCAAAGCTACGCAGAGAAACTCTGTCTCAAAAAACAAACAAAAAATGTTTATATAAACACTATATTTGGATAAATATAATAAATATATTTAATTAATAAATATATATATATATTATATATGAGATATAATAAAAACTCTTGATCTTAACCTATATTTTTACCTGTTTTCATATGTAAATTTTTACTTGTTAAAATATTTAATGATTTTATATGTATAATCAACTGAATATGAGATCCATTATCTTTAATAGATACTTTTAAATGCTCTGTTGTTCTGTTTACTTAGGAATCACACAATTATCTTGCTTACTGATTTTACTATTTCATTGTGTGTTCTTTATTTTTTTTCTTTTTTTGGTTTTTTGAGACAGGGTTTCTCTGTGTAGTTTTGGTACCTGTCCTGGATCTCGCTCTGTAGACCATGTTGACCTTGAACTCACAGAGTTCTGGGATTAAAGGCATGAGCCACCACACCAGGCTCTAAGCTTTTCTGTAATACCTTTTCAGAAATTAGAAACTTGGCTGGGTTGAATCTTTCCCAGAGGTCATCACTCCCTTTATTCCATTTCTTAATCTATCTATCTCTTTGAACACAGGATTTAGTTCCTGGTGCTCTTTTTCTCCTCAAATTGTACATTTTTTTTTTTAGTTTTGCCTTGCTCTCTTGCTCCTTTTCATTATAAATCTATATAAGCACGAACACTAGTAACCACAAGACAGACTCTATATAAGCTATTTTGAGATTTTCTCTGTTAAAGCTATAATCCAAATCTCTTCACTTTCACCTCAGGCACATTCTTTGCACAGGGGCCAAAATTAGCCACATTCTTCACCAAAATATCACAAGGATGATCTCTAGGCCATATATTAATATTCTTTTCCCCTGAAACCTCTTGAGCCAGACGCCCACAGTTCATCAAATCACATGCAGCACCATTGTCTTACATGTTCTTACTAGTATGACCCATTAAGCAGAATTAAAAGCATTTGACTAGTTTTCTAATCTATAGTCCCAAGATTCATATTCACCGAAACAAAACCATGGTCAAGCCTATCACATCAATACCCAAGTCTCTGGTACCAATGTCTGTCTTAGAGACATTACAGCCATAAAGGAAAGCATTTAATTGGTGTGATTTAGAGTTCAGAGATTTAATTTATGTGGTAAATTAAATTAATGGTAATTTAATCCATTACCACTATGATAATATATGGCAGTATATAGGCAGACATGGTGCTGGAGAAGGAGCTGAGAGTCCTACATCTTTAACTGCTAGGCAACAGGAAGTGAACTGAACCAGGTGTCAGGTGTCACTTGAGCAGTGGAGACCTCAAAGCCCACCCCCACAGTGGCACACTTCCTCCAACAAGGCCATACCTGCTTCAACAAGTCCTCACCTCCTAATAGTGCCACTCCCTCTGAACTTATGGGAGCCAATGACATTAAAACTACCACATGAGTTTACTCTAACCAAACAAGTGAAAGGCTTGTATACTAAAAACTTGATGACACTGAAGAAAGGAATTGAAAAAGATATCAGAAGAGGAAAAGCTCTTCCATGTTCGTGGACCAGCAGTAGGAACAGGGAAAATGATCATCCTACCAAGAGCAAACTTCATATTCAACACACTCCTCACTAAAATTCCAAAACAATTCTTCTTCACAGAAATTAAAAGGACAATTTTCAGTTTTATCCAGAAACACACACACATACACACACACATACACACACATGGAAAATAAAATAAAGCAAGCAAACAAACAAATAGGATAGCTAAAAAAATTCTGAGTAATAAAAGAACTGCTGGAGGTATCGCCATCCCCAATTTCAATTTGCACTTCAGAGCTATAGTAATAAAAGCAGCATGGTATTGGCATGAAAACAGACACATTGATCAGTGGAATCAAATTAAATACCCAGACATAAGTCCACACACCTATGGACACCTTATCTTTTACACAAAGGCCAGAAATACACACTGCATGGTCAATCCAGATGGCTACATTCAAATGAAAAAGATCCATATTTATTACCCTATACTAAAGTCAACTCCAAATGGGTCAAATACTTCATCATAAAGCCAAATACATTGAATCTTATAGAAGAGGAAGTGAACTCATTGGCACAGGAAAGTACATTCTGAACAGAACATTGGGAGCACAGGCAATGAGAACAACAATTAATGAATGGGGCTGCAGACACACACTATCTATAAACTCTTGATATATACCAATGGCTATGTTTATTTCTGGGACATAAGCTGGATACAAAAATCCCAGTGTTAAGTGTAATTGAAAAGTTGATTAACTTCAAAGATGTCCTTTATTTGTTTTCAAAATATAGATATTTGTAGAAAACAGACTGTATTGGAAGTTTCAAGCCATATTTTGATTTCTTGTGGGCAATGCTATATTCCAAGAGAGGAACAATTCAGTGAACAGAAAGTACATATAAATTCCCAAAAACCTGTGTCTAAATCTTCAGAGTGCGATTTTTCTCATAGCCTCAAACTAGTTAAGAGAATAAGTAAGTAAAATCAAATTCTCAACAGTAAATGAACAAATAAATTGCACTGTACTCCTAACATAGGATGTTAGAAAACAATGTTAATGGTTGTGACTTGGTTTAGTGGCTGTCCAGCCTGAAAACTCAAGGTCCATTCCACGATGGAAGGAGAGAATCAACTGCTCTAACTTGTCCTTTGACTACCATATGTGCACCATGGCACATATGCACCAACACACACACACACACACACACACACACACACACACACACACACACACGCACAATGAGTAAATAAAATAAATAAATGAGATGTTAAAATAATGCTAGCACATATACTATTAGCAATATTTGCACTGGCAATATAAAATGAGCAAACGAACGTAGACTGACAAAACCTCATCGGTGGTGACAGGATCTAGAGGGCTGTTCCTGGGAGGAAGAACAGGAGGAACACACAGGAACCCACCGTGATCTTCCTTTTTCTGAATAGTAGATATGTAGATGTTTTCACTCCGAAGAGTTTTCAGTAATGTGGGATGTGTCTTATACTTTGAAAGACACTTACAATAAATTAATATGGAGCTAAGATGATTATAGTTGCATAGATAACATTGTTTTCTCTGCAAGCATGAGGGCATGAGTTCAGATGCCCAGTATCCATTTAAAATCCTGGCATAGCTGACTTGCCTATAGTCCCAACATTTGCATAGACATGCAGATTCCAAGAGCTTGACTGCCTGTCAGCCTAGCCCAAAGGACAGGCTTCCAGTTTAAAGAGAGACCCTGTCTTAAGGCCACAAAGCAGAGATCAATAGAATATATCTGACTCACTGCTGTGTTCTCTGCATGCATTCACAGAAGGATAGTCATCCATGTTCTCGTGTGCATGCACCACACATGCACACATGCATATGCACACATGCATACACACACACACACACACACACACACACACAAATGAGTGGATACAGAAGTCATTTATATATGTCTATATTTGCCACTTGTCTGTAACCAGTTGTATCTAACACTAACATATATGTCATAAAAGAGCAATTATCAGTATTCTATAATGAAGAGAAAATGAAATAAATGCTGAAGGGGAGTCAGAAGTTACTTCAGAAGGGAATTGCTAGCATAGAGGATTGTTGGAGTGAACAGAGGGATGAAAGAGCAAGAAATGAGTCTGCACTGCTATAGGTTCATATCTGAGAACAGCAAAGGCAGTGTGCTTGGGCAGTTAGTAAGTGAGTGCTCATAACATTTGCAGAAAATAATACTTGGCTGGAGCTTCCCCCTAAAGACAATTAGCTAAGTTACTACACAGTTAGAAGGAAAACATAAGCTTTTCTCATTAATCATACTAATTATCTTACTGGGAACGTCTGGATTTTAGCATTTTGATTTGGATGTTACGGAAACACAGTGGGAAAAAGGTTTGTTTACATAATCACTAGCTTGGTGGAACTGTGGGAGGGGATGAACAGAGCAAAATGACCACAGACTCACAAACAACATATTGTGAAGAGTGAATTAAATTAATGCATTTACTTAGCTTCTGCTTGTACTTTTTAAGTAAAAGAGTTCAGGAATATTTTTGGATTGTAGTTTTAAGAAAATACAAGACTAAAAAGAAAACCGTATGTGCCCAAATCTAAGGCGACCTCCCTACCACAGACTAAATCTCTGCCTTCAACCACTGAAACTGTACCCGCCTTGGAGGATCTAATTTCACTTTCAGCAGCATTCCACCAAGAATGAGAAGAAAAACCTAGTCCACTAAATGTGGACTTCATCAGTCAGCCAGCAACATGACCACACCAAACGCCAGCCTGTCATTACTTCTTTAGGATAGAAAGCAGATCAGGCAGAAAACAAGTCTGCACTTCTTCAAGAACAGCAAGTATTCTGAGGCCAGCATAGCCCCCCCAGAAGCATTCTGTCTCCCTGTAAAATGGTATAATTGATATCACAACTGCAGACAACTCAGCAGTCTTCAAAGTAATTTGGAAAATATGAATGGAGAGAAAAGATGTAGAGTCAAAAAAGAATATATATATATATATATATATATATATATATATATATATATATGATATTTTAAAAAACATCTTCAAACTTAATTCTTAACTCATGTGGCTATGACAAATAAGAGACCACATGTAGACAAAATTCTAAACGGTCCTTATTAATTAAGAAACACAGAGCCACGGTCTGGGAGGGGGGAATGGACCTGCCTGGACTGAGTCTACCAGGTCAACCCCGGTCCTCGGGGGAGACCTTGATCTGGAGGAGGTGGGAATGGGGGGTGGGCTGGGGGGAGGGGTGAGCGAGAGGGGGAGAACAGGGGATTCTGTGGCTATTATGTTGAACTGAATGGTGTTGTAAAATAATAATAATAATAATAATAATAATAATAATAAAAACCAAAAAAAAAAAAAAAAAGAAACACAGAGCCAAATATAGAGTTAAAAGCCCAAGAGGTCAGAGCACTAGTGAAGAGCCAAGACTACCTTTAGCTTACCACTCACTGCTGTCCTTCCCCTGAGAGAGAGACCTTCTTCCTGTGTCCTGTCTTTTTATTGCCTTTCTGTTCTGCCTTCTCATTGGCTCTAAACCCAACCACATGACTTCCTCGTCACTGCCTGTCTATACAGACCTCCAGGTCTCTATGGTTGGTACTGGGATTAAAGACTCAATTTGGATCACCACACTTGGCTTGTCCTTGACCACACAGAGACTCTGTGTGCCATGTGACCGGATTAAGGGCACCACCTGACTTCTGTTCCTGGCTCACTAATGACCTCTGATCTGCAGGCAAACTTTATTTATTAACATACAAATAAAATCACATGTCAGTACAATTAAAATATCATCACAATGACAGATGAGAGATAAAGAGAAGAGCAGGGTGACAATGTGTGCAGGAGACAGTTATATCACCAGCAAGCCATACCTCAGGTGTAGGTCCCACTCCCTTCTCAGACCTCTCAGCTCTCACAATTTATACAAACCTGCACATGTCTCCTGGATTCCTCAAAATGTCTTTCACTCTCTGGAGATCCTTGTAAGACTCCCCAGAGAGACATAGTAGAGGGTAAAATCGTGCTTCATCAGCCCACTGTGGGCAGTCAGGTCAAACAAATACGTTTTAGTATTGTCTCTAGTGGTAACTTAAGAACACCCAAGGAGGGATGCACTCAAGTAAAGGAACATGAACAAAGGTGGCAGTGAAAGGAATTTACTGCACACATATTAGGTGAACATTTCCAAAACCCTTACCGTATTTGTATTATAAGAACTTTACTTTTTAGATTTTCAAGTAAAAGTCCAGAATCACTGTCTTTTGCATTAACCAAAGTAAAACTCAGGCTGTTTGAAATGAATCATTCAATAATGTCACAAGGGCCAGCTTAAAGACCACCAGGCTTTCCTTCAATGTTTTCTAGTAAGTGCTCATAATAACCTTTTCACATGAAAAGCAGAGAATTTAGGCACAAAATCTTCATGGTAGTATGATAATGCTCCTGTTGGAATGCCTCATTCCCATGGCATACTGTACTCAGTTTGGTTAAAACAACAACAAATAACTTAAAAATCCAAGTGTGTAGAAGCTGAGGGAGTGGAAGAGAAACACTCAATTTTGGGGAGACTAAGAGGTAGGTTGAGAGAACTACATTACCTCCGCTCCAAACAGCTAAAACAGTGTACAGGGGAACAAGTTCCACAAACACATGAGGATGGCTGGGTCCTGCTTTGCCTCTCACACAGTGGCTCTGTGACCTTAGGCAAGTTCCTCTCCTTCTCCATCTTTAGTGTCCTCTGATTGAAGAAGGTCGGTAATAATATCTGGTCCTGGGATTGGTTCAAGAATGTCATTAGATAATACCTCGGAAAGCACTCTGTGAGCCTTCAACAGTTCTGCAAATACAAAGGATAAAAGACTGGAAAGCTGCCTCTGCGTGGCTCCTTCTCAGCTATGCCCAGACATTAACATTTCAGTGGTGAAAAAGGAGTGCTAATATTTCTCATTGGCACTTTACTACTGCAGACAAAGTAATCTAAGATGAAATAATGTATTTTTCCTTGAGACTCAATAAAGAGAGTTTCATTTTAATTGGAAACTTTGTGGCACATCAACGTGTCTATTTTTCCTGAAATGACCTTTGTGGGAAGCAAACAGCATGGCTTAGCAATGGAAAAATCTGATGGTTGACAATCCTGTTTTGATGTTGCGTTTACCTTTCACTGTGCCCTTGAACTAATTATTTTTCTTCTAATCATCTCAGTACTATATATGTGCATGTATGAATGCATTGTGTATATTTGTGTGTACACACTTCTCAGTGTATGCGAAGAATTAGCTTCAGCTTAAAGAATAAAGAAGCCACATTGCTTCTTATGACTGTGAAGATACAGTTTAATACTTGCTTTTCATCTTCCCAACAACAATTAATGCTAGTCACTATCCATCTATCTCTCACTAAGCAATGAGGGCAAAAATTAGTATGGGAGAGAACTTAGGAAAGCTGTACATAAATGCAAAGTGGTATTATTACCAGACATAAAACTACAGCAGCATATAGAGGGGGAGAAGAACATTTAACAGAAAGGCTAAAGATTCATGTTTATGGTGCTCTTACTCCATGTATGCCTATAGGTGCACACCCATTTGACAGTGTGTGTGTGTGTGTGTGTGTGTGTGTGTGTGTGTGTGTGTGTGTAGTTTTGCCTACATAAGCAATTGGTTAGGCATATGTATGGTACTGAATAATAGGAAAATGAGATGAATGTAATTTGAAGAAGCAACTTGTGTAATAAATCAGCACCACTACTCCGCAGTCAGTTGTAGCTGGAATATTTTCCCATGTCCCACCCACTCCTCAGCCTCTTAGACCCAAGTAAACATACAAAGGTTTATATCAATTACAAATTGCATGGGCATGGCCTATGTCTCAATTTTCTTGCTAGCTAGCTCTTATAACTAAACTCAGCCCATTTCTATTAATCTGTATGCCGCCAAGTGTTTCATGGCTTTACTTGTGTGCCATTACAAGCTGCTCCCTGGACAGAGGGATGGCATCTCCTCTATTCTGCCTTTTGTCTTCCTGTCCCTCTCCTAGATTTTCTGCCTGCCTCTAAGCTGCCTTGCCATAGGCCAAACAGGTTTATTTATCAAGCAATCAGAGCTACACATATTCACAGCATACAGAAAGATATCCCACAGAACTTCCCCTTTTCTTTCTAATCAAAAAGGAAGGTTTTAATTTTAACATAGTAAAATTCATATAATAGAACAGTTACCAAGCAAGAATAACAATGCCTAGTCTATTTGTATTTTGCAAAATTAAAGAAAATATTCTATCATCTACTCTATATTTGTGAGTTTAAAGTTTCATATCTAATTTATCTTTTATCATAACCAAGGAAAATTATAATTATAACTATTTAGTCTTCAACTACATCAAAGACCCCAGAAGGAGATGTTACCTAAGTAAACAGGTAATGCATTGTAAGCAACTTCCAAAAATTCTGGAAATGACAGAGACAGCTGCCTACCTGTACAGTCATTCAAATTTCCTCTGCAATGTTGGGGCATCCATCTTCAGTCAATAGGCGTAGAGATTTTTAGTTGCTTCTTCCCGTGTCCTGTAGAATATTTGCCATTCTCCTCTATGAGTAGGACCCTGAAGAACCATTTCACCTTGCAAAGTTCAGTGGTCACCTTGCTATGGGTCCTGCATGTGCAGTTTATATAACATATTATCAGCAGACTAAGCAAGAACATTTTCTTGCACAAATGGCTATTTTTGCCAAGAAGAAGATAAACTCCATATGGAGTGTCTTTGATGCTCATCTTCCTCTTTGAAGTAAATTGGTGCTGTCAGTAGTAGACATGTCTCATTGTCCAGAAAGTCTAAGTTTTTAAAACATTTTAAATACCATATTCTGTAGGTCTTTGAGGTGTTTGAAGATTACCTACCTAACTGAAATATATCTATGTATATCTAGAAAGCTTAACTAACATGACTATAAGTTTGATTATCATGGATGACTAATTATTAATCTGTATTTCTTAATTATATATTACAATTTCAAATGAGCTGTACAAACATACCTTAAATAAGCATAGAAATACACATAGAGTATAACAAAATTAACTTTAAATTTGCGTCAACAAACTAAAACCATAGAATTGGAAACCATTTTAAGCAACATCTTTAAAGGTAGATTCAATAATCTACCCCTTCATCCTATCATATCTATATCAATCAGTCAGCTGTATGAGCCCAAACACTTGACGGAAATGGCTGATAGAGCTTCCGCATTGCTCCACAAACTCAGATGCATTCTCACGAAGGCAAGGATTCCTCAGACCCTAATAAGTAGTAGCTTATATCACAGGAATGTTCAAGAATGCCTTTTACCAACTTAAGAGATTATGTAAACATGTTTGCAGTAATGAAACAAAATTAACTAAATTAATATCGCAACACACGCAATAATGTAAATAAAAGGGTATTATCTTTTCTTAACCCTCTAAATACTATTCATGCCTACAATAATGTTTGTTAAAAACAAAAGTAATTGTTTATTTACCCTTACATAGCTAGAATGCATACCAAATCACATATTTCAGCACTCACATGGTTAAAAGAATTATTTAGAGAGGGCTTTATAAACTTCAAATTCTGTGATGCTTTCTATGTGGATTAGCATACCAAGCAAAATACAAAAGGTACTTAATGCCCAGATATATGAAAATCAGGAGCTTAACTTCTAATATCCTCTCTCCAATCAGGTATGGATTTACTAAACATTTCATTTCTGTCATCTTTCCTAACTAAAACTCACAACTAAATCCACTAGCCTAAAACACTGTTGAGTTATATACTGGTACAATTTTTAGAATTTATTTTCAGCCTACATAGCATAATGAGATAAACTCCGGGGGTATGCAAAAGCTGGAAACCACTTAGAATCAGCTAACAGGGTGCATATAAATCAAACAGTCTGAATTATAAATATGGAATGATGATTTCAGAAAAAAATCAGAAATGATTGAATCTCTCACTGACCTAAATGGATATGAATTAAAACTTTTCCCTCACAGCGGGAAGATAACTACTAATATTTACCTAAGTTCAAATGCTGGATTTGTGGTAAGAACTTCTGTACGTTGTTCATTTACTTCCAACAACAAAACCCCCAAAATCAATCTTTCCTTTATGTTTAAGCCAGCTGATAGGAATTGAGATGATGTACCTGAGAGGCCCCCAAAGCACCCCACTAATAAACAGCAGAGGCAAGATTCAACTCTGAGTCTCTTTCTAGCCCAACTTCCCCATCTATTCCTTTAATGATCTCACCACACTGTTCCATTCAAAACATGAAAGGCTTTAAAGGCAATGTAAAGAATCCCAACTACAGGTTCATTCGTTCATTTGACAAAGTATTATTAAACACCTATACTGTCAAGTCTACTGGAAAACCCATTAGTGAAAGAGCCAAATATAGGTCTGGCTCTTGTGAGGTTTACAATTCAAACCTCTAAGCACGGGCTTTCTACAACCACTCCACAATTAAGAATAAATGTCATAGAAATCAACACCCTACATAGTGAGTGCCTATACTCATACTGCTGGCTTGTGACACAGACTAGGAAGTAGACACGCTAAGCCCATTGATGTGAAATGAAATATAGATAATGACAAACTGTACTATCTACCTCAAAGTGATATGTGAGGGAAGACTAATAGATGGCGTAAGAACCACATTCAAGATAGTTGCCTGCGTGCATTCATGGAATATAAGTTAAAACATTATTCTGCTTTTTAAGTCAAGGGCATTTCATTTTTAGTGTATAAAAATAATGAAATGACATGATGACAACATTTCCTACCAGATCAGGAAGTTTTGAGGTCCCTGTTTCTGTCAACATATGGTAACTAATTAGAATCCTTGCTGCAGGAAAGGATAATTTGCCATTTCTACTAGTTGATATCTAGCATCAAGATAACTTCAGGCTTAATAAAGCATAACTTTGGGCTTTTTACCTTCTGGATTTAATTTTGCTAATCAAATGGAATTGCTTCACATGTACTGGACAGTGTAAGTGTGCCATCTGAACAGAAAGAGGTGACAAAAACAGGTGCCCCTTAGACCATGTAATGAAGTGCTGAGAGAGAACCATATCCCAGGGAGCTACCTATCCCTGAGAAACAGGAAACAGGCAAGTGCTGTTTACTGTGGTTAAGTGGCAATGCAGGGGGATGTAGGCATGAAGGGTGCACAGTCTTACAGTACTCCAGACCATCCTGGAGTTGAGACGCTTCTAATCTGCTGCGTGTCTGGTCAAGACACAATTGCCAGGTAAAGGTGCACACTTAATGGTGAGCATGTTTCAAGTGGGGAAGGCCCAATGCTAGCAAGCAGAAGCAGGGAAGAATGGAAATGAGGAACTTGTTTTATGGTGACTGGATAAAGTGCAGAGAAAAAGCTGAGGAAGAATATTTGCAACAGAATATGAGTCTGATCCTTCTTGGGGTATTGATAAAAGAGGAACTCTAGGTGTTTACACTCCAAGGCATTTATAAATAGGCTATGCTGTTGTTGAGATAGTCTCTCATACCTCAGGGTGATCTCTGCAATTCTTTGTAGCTAAGGATGACCTTCAACTTCTGATCCTCCTGTCTCTATGTTCCCAATGCTGAGAGTATAGGTGTGTACCATCCTGCCTGTTTCCTGAGGTGCTGGAGGTCAGATCCGTGGCTTCATGCTTGCCAGGCAAGCCTGCTACCTACTGCACTATATCCTTAGGCACAAGAGTCGTGTGTGTGTGTGTGTGTGTGTGTGTGTGTGTGTGTGTGTGTGTGTGTGTGTGTGTGTGTGCCTGTGTATATGTGTGTGTGTCTATGTGTCTCTGTATGTATGTGTATTATTGTTTATATGGAAGAATGGAGGCATACCTATACCACAGTGTACATATGTAGGTGAGGGGACAATCTTGGGTGTCCATCGTGGTCTTTCATCTTGTTTGACCCAGGGTCTATTGTTTATTGTTGCATATCCTGACCTAGGTGGCCCTTGAACCTCTGGCAATTCTGCTGTCTCTGTTTCTCATCTCAAGATAGGAACAGTGGGATTATATTTGCACAGTGCTACCTCTGGTTTGATGATATGGGTTCTGGGTGTTTAAACTCAGGTCTGCATGCTTATGTGGCAAGCGCTTTACTAACTGGGCAGTGTTCCCAGCCCTTATTTGGAATTTGGTTTAGGCAAGACTGAGAAAAAAAGACACAAGTAGATCTGATCTTGTGAAACATCCTAGTAAGAGCTGGAAAGAGATAGCCAACTGGCTAAAAGTACATTCTGCTTCCAGAGGACGTGAGTTTGGGTCCTAGCATTCATGTAGGAATCTTACAGCCTCCTGTAAGTCCACATAAAGGAGAATCTGATACATCTGGCCTTCATGGGTTCCTGCATACATGTGCACATACCCACACAGCGCATACCCCACATATATATATGCATCTATATATATACATATATAAACACACACACACACACACACACACACACACATATATATATATATATATATATATATATATATATATATATATATATATATATATATAATTTTAAAATAAGGAAACATGCCAGTGGTTTCTGAGTGGCAAGAGTTGGTACGTTAACTCAGGAGACTGGGAAGATGTTGAAATCTCTAACTTAGAGGTTTCATGAAGTTGCTATGACTCAGGACTAAAAATAAATGTGTATCATAAATATGTGCCAGAGTTGAGCTAAGTAGCAATCCCAAAATCTGATCTGGAAATTGAAAAGCTAGGCAAGAACTAGAATGAGAAAGAGGTAGGGGTGACTAAAGCCCCTTCCTGTGGCCCAGGCTCACCAGACTGCCAATTTGATTGTAATATTCTCCACTCTCCCTGCCCCTGCTCCTCAACCTTTCTTACAACCCCCAAGGGCTCCCAATTATTCTTCTTGTTCAGACTGCAGAGAGAAAGTGTGATTGCTGCCCTTGGAGAAAAGGAAAAGCAAGAGCTGTCTGTGGGAAGCTGAAGGCCAACTGGGTACAGCATTTACTTAGTGGGGGGTAGAATTCTTATCTGGGAACTCATTTGTGGGTTTCAGGCCTGTCCTTGTCATCCCACACTGAGCGGAGCACTCTGAGTGTCTCTACTCCACACGGCCCTTCTCCGGAGCATGGATCATTTTGTCTCCCATAGGAAGACGGATTTATTCATTTCAGTGCTATCATAATAATGAACAGCTGGCCACTGCTTCTCAGTGTCTCACTTCTCACATACTTCTGCTTTATCAGCCACAAGTCCCATGGCTAAATACTGCGAAAACCAGAGAAAAATGTGTTATGAAAGCAGCTACTTGGATGAACAAAACATACAGACCCTCTGGATACAAGGGGGAAATCCAGACACTTCATTTTTCTATCCTTTACTGAAATAAATCCTTTTAGAAGCTGGGATGAGTAAAAGCTTCAGATTGAAATAATCTATTTCATATTTTCATTCTTTGAACATTTTTATCTGATCTAATTCATGACTTTAAAAAAAAGTCACCTAGTATTTATTATTTAGGAAGATTAACTATGCAGCCAGAGCACATACAGTAAGTAAGCTGCTCAAATTCATCTAGCCAATAGTAATTGTCCTTACATATAAGAAGGTCTCCTGCTTCTTCTGTTAATTGCTAACTTGCAGACCTGGTCTAAGTGCTCAATTAGCTTAATTGACCACTAGATAAACTAGAGTAGAGTCTGGGGGAATCTTTGTCCAAGTCAATATTCCACATATGTTTTCCCACTACTATCCTTTCTGTTATCTCTATGCTGTGTATTGATATTAAGAACACAATAAAATATGGTAGTGGCAGCAAACATCAACAATAACCAAGGAGACACAGCATCATAATAAGAATAATAACATTTACAGCAACAGTAATGGTAAAGTAATGAAAGCAAAGTGAGTAAGCGTTCTCACTCTCCCCCATTGCCTATGGGAGCTATACTATTTCTAAGGCTTTTTGTGTGTGCTTATGAAAGTTACCTACTCTTTCTGTTTCTCCAGTTCCTTTTAACTCCTTTATAAGTGCTCTTTGTGTGTACAAATGAAAGAGATTATATTAATACCATTTGCACTAATTTATGCACATTATTGAAATAATTTTATATGCTAAGAAATTTTTTGTATGTAGAAAATATTCAATAAATATTATTAACAATAATTATAATTATTGAAGTTATTATTATTACTATTGCTAGAATTATAATTTGTGGCTTACAATGGTTCCCCAGTGAATAAGGTCTATGCTTACTGAACTATTAGGAAACTCACACAGAATTTAGTGCAAGTACATTCAATACAATAGTCCATAAGCCTGATGTATTCTGCTGCTGCTATAACAAATTACCACATATGCTGTACCTTAAACAACACAAATATATGAATGTATGATTCTATAGACCAGCGGCTCTCAACCTGTGGGTAACAATCCTTTGGAGTTGAATGGCCCTTTCCTGGGGTTACATATCAGATATCCTTACATATCAAATATCCATATTATTATTCATAAAAATAATTTTATGGTTGCAGGTAACCATAACATGAAGAATTGTATTAAAGGGTTGCGGCATTAGACAGATTGAGAACCATGGCTATAGACCAAAGAAGGCCCTCATGGTCTCTGGGGTCCAGCAAAAACTTGGCCGAACTCCATTCCACTGTGGATCCTGGGATGAATTTATTTCTTTGCTCACTCATCCATTTCACTGCCACAGTTCAATTTCTCGTGGTTGTCAGCCCAAGGTCTTCAGTCCCTTGTCAATGAACACATGAGAGAGGCTCCTAACTTTTAGAGGCCCCTCTGTTCTTTGCCCGGCCTTCTTTACTTCATTGATGTGAGCAGCTCAAGCTCTCCTCTCACATTGGCTCTCTCTTGGCAGTGCTGTCTACTCTCTCTGACGGAAAATTCTTCTTTCATTTCCCATGCTACAGTTCTGAGAGCAACAGATGGTCTAACACAAGCTTTGTCCATGATAGGTGGTCAAATGTTGTAACATTCCAATGTTCCAGAGATGCAAAGTGAAGGCACAAGCATTATTTTTGTGGCCTATCATTCTGTCTACTGCTGTGTGGCAACTCTTATTTATGCTGGAAACAAAGTATTAAAGTTGCTAGTGGCATAAAAAAAGGAAAAGACAAATGAGTATTACAAGCAAAAGAGGAAAATCAATCAAGCCTTCTCAAAGGCTAATGTAATTTTATACAAAACACAAGGTCAATGGTAAAAGAGAGTGGAGACACGGTAGATCAATTGGTTTGCTTTTAACTGCCTAATTAAGGTGAATTTTTATTTGAGGAACTGCACATATTTAGTATGTAAAACTTGATGCATTTGGATTGTGTAAACACCCAGAATCCCAGTGCCACCATCAAGGTAAAATCAAATTCACAAATCTTCAAATCTTTTTGTGTCCTTTCCATTCGGTTCTATTTTAAACTACTGTGCTTTGTTGGAGTCTGTGCTAGGTAGCATTTGGGACAAACGTCTCTGAGAAGAACTCTGGAAGGAAGAAAGATATATGTTGGTTCAAGGTTTCTGAGGTTTGAGCCCAGGATCTAATTTTGGGCCTGTGGTAAAGCAGAACAAGTTGAATGTCATAGTGGTAGGGGAATGTCACAGTGCCTCATGTTGGGAAAGAAACCTCTGCTATGGCCCTACCCCCAAAACCTTCAAAAATAGTGTCCCTATCTCAGGGCCAAAAATTCAGTACATGAGCCTGTGGAGAAGCTGGCATAATCAAACTGTAACAGTTTGATTTTATGGGTTTCTTTTAGGGTTTTGTTTTTTAGGTTTAGTGGGTGTTTATGTGTGTATGTGTGTGTTTCCTAACCAAACTTGATTTAGTGGTTTAATCATTTGATAAACTGTCAAATTTCTTCCTTAAACTGTAATGTCTAATGCAACAGTTTTAATTAGAAAGCTTTTAGGAGGTGATGAAGACTAGAAAAGTACCCACTTGTGAATAAGATTAATAATCTCATAAAAAAGGGATAGAGGGAGCTAACTAGACCCCATTCTGTCTCTCTGTCTTGTACAATAAGAGGGCACGGTGCTCATTTGTTTTTAGAATATGTATCAGGACATCACTTGAGAATCAGGGACTGGCCTGTCACTCTACACAGTCTGATAATTCAGGAATCATCTTCTCTACTGATTAATGTAAGCACACTAAAACTCATGAGAATATACCCTCTTAAATTTTAAGGTGCATAATGACATAATATTGACTACAGGTACTGTGCTACAAGCAGATATGCAATAAGTAATATTTTGAGAAGAAAGTAAACTACATATTTTTAAGGAGATAAGAAGAAAAAAGTGAGAAAACCTAAACAGTATAAATATTGATTCTACTTTGCTAAGAAAGCTCTTAATTTAGAATTATAGAAAATAATAAATTTCACCAACTAAAATTTTTCTGTGAAACTGTATGGTCAGCAAAATGAAAGGAGAAATAAAGATAAAAAAGGAATATTCATTGAGGTCTTAATACCACAAAATTATTATCTTTTATAAAAATCATTAAGAAGGTGAAATCTTCAATGGGCACATTAACAAAATGCTGTGGGATATCTTTCTTTATGCTGTGAATATGTGTTTCTATGATTGGTTAATAAAGAAGCTTCTCTGGCCTATGGAGAGTCAGGTTATAGCCAGGCAAGAAATCCAAGAGAGAGACAGGAAAGGAGAAAGGCATAGGCAGCAAGACACCAGGAGCAACATGCCAGCAGACCAGTAATACCATGGCCCCATAGCAATACATAGATAAATAGAAACGGGTTGATTTATGATGAAAGAGGTACCTGGCAAGAATTCTTAGCCATAGGCCATACAGTTTGTAAATAATATAAGCCTCTGTGTGTTTACTTGGGTCTGTGTAGCTGTAGGACCACAGGTGAGAGAGATTTGTCTGGACCATGGTGGTGGTGGTGGTGGGGACTTGAGAAACTTCTGGCTACAGCAAAAGACAACAACAGAACATTTATGAAAGAAGATATATTGGTAATCAAAAAACATGGAAATATACTATACTACACAGACATATAGACAAGTACACATTTATACACACACACACACATAAGCACACATACATACATGCACACACTTTCACACACGTGTATACATAAACATAGAGAAAAATCATTTCTTCTCCTGTCAAATTTAAGCAAAAATAAAAATTTACCAAAGGGAGGCCTGTTGATATAAATTCTGAGGGTTTATCTTAACGTAAGAAGGAGAATAATGAACAGTAAACATTTAGAATTCTGTAGAGGCAGGACAAAGACAGTGATATAGGGAAGGATGTAAATTGTGAACTAATCAAAACTAATAAAGAAAGATTGCACACACAAATAAAATCAGTCTGTATGTTTATACTGGATGGCTCACATCACACAATCACTTACTGAATATTTGGACCAAATATATGAATAAATTTTAGAATTTAAAACATAAACATTGGGAAAAAATCTTTGAAGATAGTTTTAAATACAAATTAAGTTGTAGGGGCTTTGGAATGGAATTTGAAAAATATTTGAGAAATGGTATAGACAGTTTTGTGGTTATTGTAGAAAGAGGATTCAAAACCTTTTGGAGGCATTGAATTTATAAGACCAGAACACATAGGAAAGAACAAGCTAGTGTAGAAAACACACAAATGGAAAGCAAACATAAAACTCTATTAATTTCATGAGTGTTACAAAATTTACAAAAATTCTGTCATGTGTAAAGTTAAATTTAGTTTTTACTTTTCTCTTAATGAGTCAGAATTAAGTATTTACATTTAACAAGTAATACTTATGCAACTAATAGGAGCTTAAAATATTAGTAATTGTAGGGGGCCTACCCATTTCTCTGTGGGAAGCCCACTCCCACTTTTTCCCCAGGGTACTCTTGAGGATGGAGGAAGGAGAAATATTTAGATAGAAGGATAGAGAGGAGAGAAACAGAAACACAGGATAGCCTCAGGATGGCCTGGATCATCATCCAGTGGCCCCTTCTGTCTCTTCTAAAGGACGTTTTATAGGAATGCCACAGGGTAGAGCAAAAGACCTCCCCCTAGCACAGCCAAGTGCAGACCCTTTCCAATCACCTGGTAACCGCACACATAGTCAAGCAATTCTCTAATGCAGCCCTGCTGGGTAATGCAAGCTTAGATCTCACAAGGAAACCTTTGTGGGCCTCCACAAGCAGTAATAGGAATAGTGTGGTATTACTCACTCACTTAAGAGTTCATTATTAGAAACAAGGCATGATTACTTTGTATCTGGCAGAAATTTATAATATTGAATTGATAGTAATATTTAACTATAGGAAGAAAATGCAAATTTTTCTCAGAGTTCACACTATGAGTAGTGAATAATTTACTGAGAAATAATTGCAGCCATAAAACACCATTGCCTTCCTAGGCAACATAACATAATATGAATTACATGTGTTGATCAGGAACAGGAAGGTGGTTGTTTCCTGTTGGCATCTGAGAGGGTCTAAAATAGTCAACACCAAACGAAGACACGAGATTGTAAAGTTAACCAAATCCTATAGATATAAAGAACACAAAGAAACACACATTTCCCTTCCTCTTGTGACCAGGAAAGTTTGAGGCTCCTAATTTCAGAGATTAAACAGAAAGACCTAAGCAGCTGATTAGAAAGGCTTTGCACTTACCACATTCTTAGTATTTTTTTTTAACTCTTAATTTTGTACTTAGGGGTTGGGTCCCCTGCTGGATCTGTATTGTGTGAAATTGCTTAGGGAGATCCAATGGTTGAAAAAGCATGTTTGCTCTCAAATCCAAAAGTGTCATCTTTGATTATTTGGAGTTTTTCAAAAAGACATTTATTTGTTAGTAGGCTTTTAAATATGATTTGGAAATTTCATAGGGATCAGCCAATGGAAGTTCTTTGCAGGTAGTCTCAGGACGATTTCCAATTAAAATTTAAAATTTTGCAGGAAAATTGACCTTGAGTCAAATATATATATACATTATAATATATATTGTAATAATGACAAAAGGAGTGCAAATGTGTGTGTGTGTGTATATATATATATATATATATATATATATATATATATATATATATATTTCACCAAAAATCCAAAGGTCTAAAATGATTAATTGATAGTCCACAAAGATACAAAAAATGCAATTTTAGGGCACATGACTAAAATCCCAGCAATCAGGAGATAAAGGCAGCTTCTAGCCAAAGCACAATCTACAGTGTGGGGCCCTGTTCAAAAAGAAAAAAAATCAAAGAAGAAGAAAATATGTTCTAAATCTACATTAAGTCATAAGGAATGGGGAGAGATACAACTGTTTGACAACAGCGTTCATGAGATCCCACTGATTATTGAAAGCCACCAGTTCGAACACCAGGCCTCTGTCCTGTTTGCAGTCATTCACATTAAACCTGCAAAGACTTCAGAAGGGGAATATGTCACATTCTCTGCATATTCCAAAGGGTTAAGTACGGCAAGGAGACAGCACTAATAATAAAACATGCTGTCATGAATTCACACTAATAACTAGAAAACCAATACAAATTGCAGAATTGGAGAGATTAATGAGAATGCAGAGACATACAATAAGCAAATCAGCTCTACTTCATCAAGCAAATGTTCTTTGCTGTACAATCACAGAGATAATTGAAGACTGCACTGGAAGGGAGCCTAACAGTCTAATAAGCACTTGGCTGTGATTCACTTGCCAATCAGAAGCAGACATGACAAGTTTTGAAGCAGATGATGCCTGATTTGAGCAGTGGCCGGATTGTTTATTGATTTCAAATTTGGCTGAGAGAGCTTCAGGGTTTAAACAAATTATTCTGAGGGAGGGACCAATCAACCACCACACATTTAACGTATGTTTTTATCATGTCTCCAGTTCATCCTGCTGCTTTCTCTGTAATCAAAATATCACTTTCATTTTTATGACAAAAGGAGTGCAAATCAAAGCAATGGAAATGCTGGAATTTCCCACACAGGAAGCAGGTTGCTAGCATTTCTAAGAATGGAAACTTACTAGTTACATGCACTTGACCTCAGTCATCTGGACACTTAGGTATGTGTAGGCCACTTGAAGATAAGGATAATTGTGGCCACTCTGTAAGGTCTCTTGTTTTTTCTTGTGTGTGTGTGCGCGTGTGTGCATGAGTGTGTGTGTGTGTGTGTGTGTGTGTGTGTGTGTGTGTGTGTGTGTGTGTGTGATGAGTAACTGAGACATTCTGGAGTCACTCAATACTGAATTAAGAGTAGACACGCAGGACAAATGACACCACCATGCGAAAGTTTTCAGATGGATGCCAACTTTACATTTTGATTCAGGAGGGAGAAAAAGGATCATTCATGGCGATGAGGAGCAGAAGAAGCTGAGATGAGGAGGTAATAGTGTGAGTTCTATACCGCTGCCACCTTGAGCTCTGCAAACAATGCTGCAGGCAGAAACTAAGGCATCATCTTGACAAGGGACAGGACAGGCAAGCAGCCATGATTCATGGCTCAAAGGACATAACATTAGGAAGACTAAAACTCAACCCATTTCTTCTAATATGGAGCAGTAGCTTCCAGCAGAGTATAAATATGGCAAGAATAATCAGAACCATGAGTCATGGCAGTTGTGCCTGGCAGAGAGCTAAAAATCTCGGAAGCCCAGGCTGTAGTGGCATTCTCAGGTATTGCTATTGATAGACTGATGAACAGAACAAGCCTAAGAAGATGCTAAGGCCAGAATATCACATGCACATTTTCATCACTGTTATTTCCTCAGTACATAGCATCTACACTGCTTTAGATATTATAAGAATTTGAACTTTCAAAAAGGAGTGAACATATACCAATTCCCCTCTCCCAGTCATCCTATAGTTAACTCAACCCAATGGCCCTATCACCCACCTGGGCAGGAAAACACCCCTCAGGGGAAGTGTTAGTTTTCAGCTAGGTTTAAAAGTAATAGGAAGCCTGCCCATATGTAAGTGATGCAATTGTCTCTTTGGCCACTGCCAACTCTTACCCCTTGACAGTACTTCCTTTTGGTCTGTAATAAACTCCACCTCTCTTTTAAAATAAAATAAAAAGGGAAAGGTAAATAATATAGAGGAAATTTCTTGAGTATATTAAAGACACAGAGGCATTTAGAGTGCTCAGCATCATGGAAGGGCTGGATGAGGAGGAGAGAAGGCAGCACAAATCGCTGATGAAACAATGAAGAAAAGAGTTCATTGTGTTTCCTGTCTATTGTTACAGTACCTCAGGCCGAGCTTGATGAACACCAGAACTTTGATTACGTTATACTCCAACTGTGATAATTCATATTTCTTGTCAACTGGAAAAGATCTAGATTCATGTTGAAGACAAATGATGAAATATGTTCAGGAAGGATTTTTTTTTTTTGATCAGGTAAATAGAGGTGAGAAGTTCTCTAAATGTTGCCACCATGCTACAGGCTGGGGTCTGGGATTGAGTAAAAAGAACAAAGTCAACTGAGAGCTGAGTGTAAACCTTTGTGTCTTTCCGCTTATTCTCTGGAGATTCAAAGGGACCAACTCCATTAGGTTCCGGTAGCTATGTCTGCCCTGCCATGAGAGACTAAACTTCCATACTATGAACTAGAATAATCCCTTTGTTCCCAAGTCTTGTTGCAAGGTTTTGATTTGCTTTGTTTTGTTCTGTTTTCTTTTGTTTTGCAACAATAAGACAAATACCTGATATTACCACCAAATAACAAACTTCTGGAGAACAAATACGCTTTTCAGATGCTCTGTCTTCACCACACTGCCAAGCACTTCGCTGGGCACATATGTCCTGGTTAATCATTTCTCCTTCGTAGTGCACAGGCTAGCGGATCTGGTCAATAATTATAGAGGGTCCTTTAGAACAAATTGACAAACAAGACATAAATAAATCACCAAGAACAGATGGCATTCAACCAAATGTTTTCAAACAGCCAGAGGACACTGGAACTGCTGGCTAAAATGTTTAATCTTTCATTAGAATTGGACACTGCACCAAAACATTGGCACATTGCCATCTCATTTAAAAGAAAAAAGATTTGCAAAGTGACCTTGCCATTGATTTGATGCTTCAGAAGTTAAAAAAAATTAGCAAGTTATATATTGTACATATGTATAATAAAAAAGCCATTTTATGATGCTTTCTAGAATGATAAAAAAAGGCCCAAGAAGTAGAGTTAACTTAACAAAATGATGTATGCAAAGAGCATGAGACAAGAGAGAAACCACTGGGGGCAATTTATGTCAACTTTTTGTAAGTACTGGGAATGTTCCGGGGCAACAAATTCACCAGATGAAAGAAAATGCTCACTCACTCATGAAGAGAAAGCCGACCTCAGCAGGGGAAGTGCAGCTGGAACTACTTTGCCTGTGTACATGGCAATGCTGAAGGTTCTTGAAGTATGGAGAATATCAGTCACAGTTAATGTGTTTATAAGTGATCATGAAGAACTTCAAAAATGAAGCCACTTTCACCCATAAGAGATGGGAGAGAAAGGGGAATCTAATTAGGAGGCATGGTGAGCATAAGACACTCAGTACATTTTGGCATGGAGAAATGACCTCAGCTAAGGTAAGGAATACACATTAGGAGTGGAATCTAGGCCACACCAGGTGCATCCTTACTTTCTGTAGAAGCACATTTTAATCAAGAAAGGTAAGCATCTGCATAATCCCTACAGATTATCATGTACCCTGTGAGTCCTGTCTTTCAGTAATGAAGCTCTTGTTTGAAGCAAAAACTATGATTTCCAAATGGAAATAAACAGACTAAATAGTTGTCCTCATGTGGCATTTTCTCTACTTGAATATACAGGACAATGATTTTGTAAGCTCCCCGATTTTTACCAATACTATTGAATGTAAAATATTTATTTTAAAAAGAGGATTTGGGAAGAAATAGGGCAGAGAGTTATGTCACAACATGATTACATATCTCAGCACCAAAGAACACAGAAAGCTCTCAATTCTGTTCTTGTATTTCTTTCAATAATGGCATGCATATATTCAATTTTGGTTTGGGGGTGTTTTTTATCATGTTATAAAAAATAGGTACTTCAAAAATGGGGGCTAGAAAGGAAGTCAGAATCAGGTAGTTCAGCTTCACTGTGACTTATTAGTAAGAATAAACATGTACCTGTGGCTCAGTGACTCGGGGTCTTTAAACTTCTCATCTCTCTTGTTATAGCTAGAAAAAAGCAAATCAAATTCAGTAACCTTGAAGGAGCACACAGTTCTCTACTGAAGTGCCTTGAAGAGCTGGTGGAGTAGGAAGAGCACATCACACAAGAGACTCCAAATGTCTCAATCAGTTGTATTTACCCATCTAACTGGTCAAATCCCCCTCTGCAGGACATTTGATGGTTTTTCTTTTTCTTTATTTCTAAAATGTATTCAATATATTTTGATCGTATTATTTTCCCTCACCAACTCCCAAATTCTCTATGCCTGTCTATCCACCCAATTTTATGATCTCTCTCTCTCCCCACGCTCTCTCTCAACATAATTCTTTTAGAAAATTCAAGGAAAAGAAAACTAACAAAATAAAAAAATACCAAAACAAAATAAAATGTCCACAAAAAGCCATGGAGTATGTTCTGTGTTGGCCAACTACTCCTGGACACAGAGCCTGCTTTGGAGTGTGGTTGTTAAATTTAGTGATTCTCCACTGAAGAAAACTGATTTCCCTTTTCCCAGGAAATATCGACTACAACCGCTTCTTGTTTAAAGGTAGGACTTTATGTCTACTCTTTCTTCTCAGTGTTGGGATTTTAGCTGAACTTAATTTTTACAGGTCTTGTGTATTCTGTCAGAATCTCCATGATTTCATATGTTTATTGATCCTGGTATGGCTGAGACATGCTCTTTTCTTGGAGTGGTCCACCACCTCTAGCTCTTAGAAGCTTTCCAGCTCCTCTTCTGCAGAGATCCCTATGCCTGAGCTTTGAGGGATGGCATTTGATAGAGATCCCATTTAGGGTTAATGGCTAAAAAGACCCTTATTCTGTGAACATCGTCTCATTGTGATCTCTTTGTTAATTACCATCTACTACAGGAAGAAACTTCTCTGGTAAAAGTTGAGTGATGCTCAACTTATATGGATACAGTAACATCATTAGGAGTCATTTTTATTGCTGTGTTTCTTAGCAGAATAATAACAATAACCTTCCCCCTGTTCCTAAGACACAGCCAGTCTTGGGCTCTTGGTAACATCATGAGTGTGAGGTAGGGGGGAAATAAAGAGATAAAGGGGGGAAATAGGATAGCTTTACATGGAGAGGAAGGTAGGAGGGCAGGGTAAAGAAGGAAGTATGGGGAAGGACAACTAACACTAAAAGCATTTTGAAAAGTTATATGTAAATCTACTACTAGCAAACCTTCTTAAAATGTATATGCATAGTGTAGTAAATTAAATGGAGTTACCACAGAGAAGAGGAGATAATGTCCCAACTAGAATTTTATGTCACCAAGTAAAAGCTCCAGTGCCAGGAATGGGTTGCATCCTTTTAAGTCAATGGTCAAAGGGCTTTCATAAATTCCCACAAACATTGCAGGCTACTGACAAGGCTATTGATTATTCTCTGTAACCTTATTTTAAGAATCTATTGTTGAAGATACCATATAGTTTTATCAAAAGACATGAAGACATCGAGATAATGCCCAGCTAGAAGCTTTACCTCAATTTAATAGCATTCATGGTGCTGGGTACTTTGTATGTTACCAGAAAAGAAAAGCAAACAACAGTATTACCCAGCCACAAACTCTGTGACCATCAATGACCTACCTTCCCCATATTCCCTTCTTTATCCTGTCCTTCTATCTGCCTCCCCATGTAAAGCTACCCTATTTTCCCCTTTATCTCTTAATTTCCCCCATACTGCACACTGCTGATGTGACCAAGAACCTGAGACTGGATGTGTCATGGTTATATTATACTGGTATAATAGGGATGTAAATGGTATGGGAGTAACTAACCACATTTTGGTTAGTCGTAAGTTTCACTTCATTCTATGAGTTGCTGATTTTTAACTCTGTAAATCAGTCTTTTTTTGTGACCACTTCTTGCCCCCTGGTAAAGTCTTTTTTTTTTCTCACAATTTTGGCATCATTTCTCATATATTTCAGTCATAACTATTCTTTGCTCTCTTGAATCATTTTTCCTAGGAAGAAAGATAGAAGAGATCTATCTCAAACTTGAGATAACTCCCACCATTGAAGCAGTGCAGACAAGTCCAGAAGGTAGACAGAGAAACATGAGCTATCAGCTCTCAGAAGAGAGCCACGTATTACTTTTCTTCTTCGCTGTTTGTCATTGTCACATATATTTTCCCAAAGCATTTTATGTAAATATATTTTAAAAACTATAGCATCAAAATGTCCTGCTTCACATCCCAATGTCCTTAATGCACACTGCATTCTAGCCAACTACTTTAAATTATTACCTCTGAGCATAAGTTCCATTTTTATGGGTCCTGCCAAGTCACAGTCATTGCAACCACTAGATCCTCATTTATTTATTCATTCATCCTTTGAACAGATACATACTGAGGGGCTATGATTGCCGTAGATCTAAAAAGAGGAGTTGAAACTAAGGAAGATATTAATCTAACAGAACATTTTTTACATTAAACTTGGGGACAATAAAAAAAAGTAAAAGGCATAATTTATGGTACCTAGCACAGAATGCAAAATATGGGACATTTAAAGATCACTGTCCTAGAAAAATGGTGTTTTTTTTTTATTCTTACCCATCCCTAATTAATTAAAATTACTTATTGAGTTTTCACTGGAATAAGCAATCTACTAGAAAGTATGAAAGGTTGCAAAGATCAATTATACACAAGCCTTGTCATTTAGCATCCCATAACTATAACAAAATTCCAAGATCATCAAAATGTAAAGAATAAGGGCACATTTTTGCTGACAGTTACAGAGACTTCCATCCATGCTTGGTGGTCTCACTGCTTTAGGCCTGTATGAAATGGCACATCAGGACAGGAAAGCCTATAGAAGGAAGCATTCATCTCATGGTTAGGGATCAGCAAAGCAAGAGGACACATTGGAGGTTCAGTCTCCACCATGGTCAAGTCCACAGTGATCTAACCATTTCTACTAAGCCCCACATCTCAAAGGTTCTTACCACCTCTCTTAATATAGAATAGATAGCATCTTCATGGAGCCTTCAGGATTTCACATAACAAAAGAGAATGACATGAAAGAAATGTGTCTACAGTCCAAAGGCATAAAGTCCAAAGGCATAATACTGTAAGTAAAGAACAAATGCACTAGGTTTAAAGTGAGATGATACAGAAACCATTTCCATCAGTGTGGATAAAAAAATTGTTCACAAGATTAACTGGGTATTTATGCTACTTTATTATATATATATATATATATATATATATATATATACATATAAATATATGTGGGATATATATTGATATATCAATATATGTGCATATATATACACCAGAAAAATTACTAAAAAGATTTGAAATGTCAGAAAGCAAATAAGTTGGAAATGACTCAAAAATTAAGGGTGAATAGGGTCATACAGACAACCTGAGTTTGGTCACCAGTATCTATATCAGGGGATTCTCAACTACCTGTAACTCCAGGTTCTGAGTATCCAGTACCCTTACTATGATATCCTTAGTAAACATGAATAGCTTCTGCAGTGAAGTTAAGCATTATGATTCAAACAACATCTGTGCATGCAAAACTATCCATTCCCATAGGGAAAAAATGAAATACCAGAGTAGAAAATCTCCAAATTCTAATATAAAAAGCTGATTATCACAATTAAAATTTTCACACCATTCTAAACATGAGTGATATTTAAGATTGAATATTTTAATTATCTAATTTTAAATATTCTTCCCAGAGTGAGGTGTCAGGAGTTATAATGTGTGGATTAAGAGACCATGAACCATGTGGCATAGAATAGACAGAAGTTGAACTAAGATATGTATCCCCCATATGTGTGTGTGTGTGTGTGTGTGTGTGTGTGTGTGTGTGTGTGTGTGTTTATGAGGAGATATATATATCTCCTCATCCACATTTCCTATGAATGTTACCTTCATTGGAAATTGTGGGGGCCCAGCTGGGAGATGGGCTCCCACATTTTACAACAGGGTACTCTTGAGGAGTGAGGGATAAGAGATATTATATAGAAAGATAGAGGGAAGAGAAATAGATCTACACTCTGAAAACTAGTTTTATTGAAGTCAAAACAACCCATTTCTATTCTTGACCCATACTGAGGTCTTAGTGTTTTGTTTAATGGACTCTTATTAATAACAAAATAACATTTTTTTGCAAATCCTGTGTATCACTTATTTAAAAAATATTTAATTTTATCTACAGCAACCCTAACATATATTATTCTTACAAGCAATTTCTTGGTTGCAAGAAAAATTCTTTCAAGTGAGTTTATGTAGAAAACAAAAATCTTAGAAGGACATAATCAGTGGTCCAACTGACATCCCAGGGTAGGATTTTATAATGGACTGTGTATTCCTTTACAAAATTCACATGCTGGATATCTATGATCAATGCCTCAAAAATGTGACTGTGTTGACACAGGGTCTTTACATATGCATGAAGTAAAGATGAGGCCATTAGGTCGAACCACACAATGCAGCAGACTGCTGTCATGCAAGAAGATTCAGATCTGTCTTATAAGGCAGAAAGACTATACAAATATGAAGATACAGAGAGGAGAAAACCATCTAGTACAAGTCAAAGAGGAAAATGTGGGACAATTTCGACACATCCCTCACAATAATCTTACTTGGTCAACCCCTTCTCTTAGGCTGCTAGCTTCTAGCACCATGAGAAAGCATATTGCTGTTTTCAAGCCACCCAAGGAAACCACTTGGCTTTGGTCACTGCTCCTACTACTTCTTTCACTTGACACGTTAGTTCTCATATACGACCAGGTATTGATATAAGAGATTTACACATGAACACTTAATTCAACAATTATCCTTTATGGTGATGATCCTCCTTGTTCACAGACAAGGCAGAAGACGAAATAAGTGTTTCATAACTTGTTCATGAGCACTACTGGTAAAGGAGCCATCCTCTTTTGCAGCTCACAGTCTCAACATCAGCAGACATGGAAATCCATATGCAGCACTGGTCACAGGCTTTAAAACTCAGAAGCTAAACAGTGTTTTTCCAGATCTATTACCTCTTCTCCCTGCAGCTGTGCAGCTGTGAGACGCTCTTATTCAATAGAGGCTCCTCCACTAGTCCTTTGTCCAGTTAACCTGTCACTCAAAAATCTGTATTTCTTACTGCAAGTGGCAGAATGGAGAAAAGTCACATCCTTTTCCCACTGTCATCTTCCCTGGTTGGTTTATGTGGACTTTATTTTTTTTTCTTCTCACCACATATCATGTACTTTTAAAACTTCAATGTCTGGATATCAATTTATATTCTCTTTCAGGCTAAGGGGAGTAGCTACTCTTTACCATACACTGATTGCTTTTTCCAGATTGAAAATGTTAACTGGGTTTACTTCAAAACCCATGCATTATTAAGTTCCCCCTTGCACTTAACACTGCACTGGATGCTGGGCAAGATTAAGGAAATCTGCTTCCTTTGCCTTCCTAACTGTAATATATGTGGAAGTCAGATCTGTATCTTCACTTTGAAAAAAAAAAATGTCTTTCCAGGTGGGGGCAAAGAGATTCATCTGTGCACTGAAAGGTCAAAGAGACAGTCTATCACAGCCCCACGTTGTTAGGAAGATCATTGCTTTCCATTTTAAGTGCAAGCTAAACTTGATTGACACAGAACTGTTTGGAAATGAGAATGTGCCCTTTCCTGTTTATTCCACAGGCAGCAGTTTTATGCGTCTGCTATAACACTATATTTTTGCGAGGGACAATTATGACCATAAAGGGAATTGTGTGGTAAAAACTATAGGATCTGCCATTAGGCAAGAAGATGACCTTTTTATTCATCTGGCTTGCCAAATTCGAGCAGGTTCTTAGCATTTGGGAAAGATTTATGGTCACTAAAGGAAGCCTGCAAAACACAGAGTGAAAGTCTTTATTTCCTTAAAAAAAAAAAATCTATATGCAAACAGTGACGGCTTGTGATTCATGATGTTGCAAGGTCTCTTCATTCAATAGTGCTTTGTCCTGCCCATCAAGGCTCAGATTTTCTTCTACTCTATGCTCATGTGGCACCCCTCACTTAAGATTTTTTTTGCCCCTTAGTCCCTCAGGACTACATCCACTTAGCAATAGTCTACACAAACACCAGGAACAGTTACATTTATAAGGAGGAGAACTTTACAGGAGGAACTTCGACTTTCAAAGTTTTCAAATGCCCTCATCAAGAAGCTCATGAGATGGGGTATAAACAGTCCACTAGTGACCCATCCATACTGCCATAACCTACATTCCTCACATAACTCTTTGAGAATTAATTTTATGTCCTGAATCATGGTCACTTCACTTAGCATCATCCATTCAGATTGTCCTTCTGATCCCTTCCCATGACCTTGACCTCTCCTCCTTACCTTATTTTATCGCAGTTCCCAATACATCTCTTCCTGTGCTTCATCATTTTTTTATAGTTATAATCAGTTCTTAAATTCAGATTCAGACATCTATCCCCTGTAGTTAAGTGGGTTGGATGTATGGGACAAAGACCCCAAAACACTTGGATTTACAGGGCACTCCAGTTTTTTTTCAATTCTTGATTTTGATATCAGTCAAACTTAAAGTTCATTGTCATTCATAATAGTGTCACACACATTTAAATTCATGACCTCCAATGACACATAGTCTTGGGTGTTTTCAAACAACCTATATTTCCTTGGCCAGTTCACATGCCCATATAACTCAACAATTATTCCTCCTTTAAAACCCCTCTAGAATTATTATGTCTTTCAATATTTGTAGGCAGAGTTTCTCTGTTTCGGCAGCTGCTTCCCAAATAAACACTCAGAGGCTTAATATTAATTAATTATAAATACTCAGCCAAAAGCTCAGGCTTATTACTAACTGGCTCTTACAACTTAAATTAACCCATAGTTATCTAAGTTCTACCATTCGGCTCATGGCTTGTTACCTCATTTTGTATATGTCCTGTTTCCTCTGTGTCTGGCTGGCGGCTCCTGAGTCTCTGCCCTTCTTCTTCCTAGCATCCTCCTAGTCTGGTTTTCCTGCCCAATCTCTTCCTGCCCAGCTATAGGCCAGTTAGCTCTTTATTAACCAATGAGAGTAATACATATTTATAGTGGACAAAGATTGTTCCACAGCAAAAATCCCCATTCCTATATTACAGTTTCCTATTTTACTATAAAAATATTAGCATTAAAAGAAATGCTTTCACATGCTCCCACCACTATGCATTCTAATCTCCCTGTATCTGAGCCTTTATATGCTCTCTTTTACCTTGTCATAATGGATGAGCTAACTGTGTCTCCTGCCTAAAGATATTCACATTTTTGAGCACTGGGTTAGTTTCACTTTACCTATGAAAGGTGTTGCTCCCAGTATGGTGGTGGGTTACCTATTAAAAATGTTACTCCCAGTTCTAAAAAAGGAATATAAATGAACCTAATGATTCTCTCCTCACTAAAAATGAATTACTTAACTTTAAAACTTCCCATCTTAAAATAAGTATGGTCTCAATGTTGTACAATTTTACAAATCTGTTCTTTTTTTTTTTTTTGGCCTTTTTAATAAAAAACAAAAGTTCCTCCCAGGAGTAACTTAAGTCCTTTCTGTCACCCTTAAATTCAGTCAAGTTTCTGTCTCCAATACACCATAAAATCTTCACTAACCATTATTGTATCTACTAATTATTAGCTCTCCTCAAACTCAGCCCATTGACAGACAGCATTCAATTAAGTTAATCACAACCTCCATGGAGAATTTTTTTTCCTTTTATTTTATTTTACAATAACTTTCAGTTCTACATATCAGCCACAGATTCCCTTGTTCTCCCCCCCTCCTGCTCCCCTCCTCTTCCTTTTGTCCACTCCCCATTCCCACCTCCTCCAGGGCAAAGCCTCCCCCGAGGACTGAGATCAACCTGGTAGACTAGTCCAGGCAGGTCCAGTCCCCTCCTCCCAGACTGAGCCAAGTGTCCCTACATACGCCCCAGGTTTCAAACAGCTAACTCATGTAATGAGCACAGGACCTGATACCACTGCCTAGATGCCTCCCAAACAGATCAAGCCAATCAACTGTCTCACACATTCAGAGGGCCTGATCCAGTTGGGGGCCCCTCAGCCTTTGGTTCATAGTTCATGTGTTTCCATTCGTTTGGCTATTTGTCCCTGTGCATTATCCAACCTTGGTTTCAACAATTCTCGCTCATATAAACCCTCCTCTTTCTCGCTAATTACACTCCCGGAGCTCCACCCGGGGCCTAGCCATGGATCTCTGCAACCAGATCCCTCAGTCGTTGAATGGGGTTTCTGGCACGACTATTGAGGTGTTTGGAGAATTTTTTTTATTAAAATTCCAGGACATAATAGTCTTAGTTTTCCCCTAGTTCTTTCAGTCTCTTTTGTCAATTTTTTCTTCTCTGTGGTCTTTATATTTTATATAAAAAATATATTTTACTTTTTAAGAAATATGAGGTCAGCAGGAAAACTGATGATAAAGGACAGGAATCTGTGGTCAACTCACTGTCTCCACACAAGCATAACTCCTCTGTGATCCACCCATTGCATCTGAGTGATACATGTGTTAATGTTGATGAAGCTACATTGAAACATCATAGCCACACAAAGTGCATGCATTATATTGAGATTTACTCAGTAACATATCTGCTACTTAAATGTCACATCCAATAGCTCAGTTGCCTTAAACGTATCTCTGTTCACTATATCTATTCTTTCCACCCATTCCGGAATCCTGGAGCCATTGACCTTTTCCTTTGTCCATCATGATCATTGGAGCAGATGTTAGGTGTGGGTTCAGTTTTGTTAGATGCTGACTAGATTTTTCCAAAGTCTCTGCACCATTTTCCCCTCTCTTTAGCAGGAATAAAAGACTGCTGTCACAATACTCATAGGTATATGGATTAATGTCAAGATCTTCGATTCGATTCCATTAGTTCACATGTCTATTTTTATGACAATACCAACCTGACATTTTTTTTTTCAAAAAATGAGCACTTTGCATTGGCTGTTTTCTCGTCCTAGTATCTCTTCCTTCTTTTATTTATATGGATGTTTCCTTTCCTTTTAAATTTCAGTTCATATATCACTTTCTCAAATAGCTGTTTTAAGTCTATCCAAAAGAAATTAGGTAAGTGCTCAATGCCTACTTTATAATCTTACTTTAGTTTTACTTTGATCTACTACTTTCTAATATACAGGTCAGTGGTATTTCTAGTATTCCTATTGCACTTAATTGCACCCTGTACTAAAATAACAAGCCCTTGACATGAGTAATCATATCAGCATGGCATACTTTGCAGTCTGTCTTGAATGTTAACAGCCACATAACAGAGTTGCTTAGTTCTGTCTGAACAAAAATATATAAAAACAATAAAGCATAACTTCTTGTACATAAAATTTAAAAAAATCAAAATCTCATACTATCTCATACAACATGTTGAAAAATAAGAAGTGAATGTTTTGGTGGTTATACAAATTCATACAGTATGTTGAGAGTTTATACATGTTTGTATATGTACACACATGTATATCAACTGTTTCATTTCCTTTTTAACATTTATATTTTTGTAAGAGTTCTGAAATTTATTTTGAAAAGAGACTACTTTTAAGCTTAAAATTGCTATCTTTATAATCGAAATGATATGCAATATTTTTATAATAAAATCACACTGATTAGAAAACTATTAATTTAATGAGTTTGGTATAGAGAAAAAAATCACTTTTAAAAAGCAGCACCATGAATTTGGATTTAATAAACATCAGAAGGAACTGTGCATGATGTCAAGTTAAAATAGGTTCCAAAAGAAATTGCTAAAGGAGAAAAGACTCTTTATTCCAGAAAGTGTAATTCATATCAATGAATAGAAAAAAGATAATGATGAAATCACTTGAGCGATGGGTTAAATATTGTCATTTAAAGTGACTGACATGAGAAAAAGACATAGAACATGTATGGGATGTGAGACTGAACCATTTTGACTAAGAACTTAGTGATATTTAATAAAATAGATCTCATCAAAGAACAGATGAAACCTTTTATACCATATTTAACAATAAAATAACTCAATGTATTTTCTAGCATTTTAATTGACAAATCAAAAGTATTTTTAAATCACAGTAAAGTAGATGGTTCTGTAGACAAAAGCACTTGCTTCAAAAGCATGAAGGCCTAATTTCAATCCTCAGAAAACAGAAGAAGTGGAAGGAGAGAACAGATTTACAAAGTTGTCCTGTGACCCACACATGATATTTATAAACATATAAAGCATTATTTATAAACACATACATACTCATAATAAATATTCACATTATTAAAAAATACTCTTAATTCATATTTGAAGGACAGGAAAAATTGCCCCCTTCACACTCTAATCAAAGAAAACACTTGTTGCACGAATCCTAAATGGTCTTATAATGAAAACCTGGAGTCAGATATTGGGGTAATGCTGAAGAATCAGAGAGATAAAAGAACAAGACACTGGACAAACTTCTCACCACTTGATGCCTTTTGTATAATTCTAAAAGATATAAACATGCAGAAGACACTTGTGCTCAACAATATTGATAGATAGGCCAAAGGGAAGGCAACATCCTATCTCCACCAAACCTCTGAGTAAAAGCCTCTGAGTCCCCAGTTGAAAGGGGCCTAGTTCCTGTCTCCTCACACCTTATATACCTTTCTCTGCCCAGCCACACCACTTCCTTCCTAGTGCTGGGATTAATGGCATGTGGGCTTCCCAAATACTGGTAGCAAAGTCATGAAATCTCAAGTACTGTCATTGAAGTCATGTGACTCCCAAGAACTAGGATTAAAGGTGTGTGTCACCATTGCCTGGCTCTGTTTCTCTCCTAGATTGAGTCAATCTCATTTAGTCCAGGGTGGCTTTGAGCTCACAAATATCCAGATGGATCTTGGCCTCCTGAGTGCTGGGATTAAAAGTGTATGCCACCACTGCCTGACATATGTTTAATCTAGTGGTTCTCTCCTCTGATCCTCAGGCCAGCTTTATTTGGTCCACAATGTATCACCACATTTCCCCCTTTTTGTCTAAAATAATAAAGAAGGTTATAACTAATATAAGAAAATAAGTACACAATAAGTACAGTAAGTATATATAATATATGTAGTCAAGAATTACATTAACAATGTCCAGTTCATGTTAATTTGACAGATTCAGAGAAAATGTTCCAATATTTATCCTATTTTGGTGAGTCCAAAATTTTGTACCTAATTCACTTTCTATCTTAATTTGTATCACTAACCCAAAACATCTTTTGATGTCTTTCAAATTTACACACTTCATACCTCTTTAGTGAGTTTCTTTCCTGAATTTGTTAACAAGGAAAAACATAACTATAACTATCTAGTTTTGCACTCCACCAGAGACCCAAGAAAGAAATAATATTACCTAAGTAAGCAGGAAGTGCAGGCAAGTGACTTCCAAAAATGGAAGAAATGACAGAAACAGCTGGCTTCCTCTGCAGTGTTGGGACATCCACCTTCTGCCTACAGGCCTAGCATAAATGACAGCCTTATTTGTGAAGCAGGATATTCTGAAGGGTCTTCCTACCTTGTCTAGGCAAAGTTTGACAGTCCTTTCTTTTGTGTCCTACCTGTACATTTTGGACAGCATACTGTTAGCAGTCGAGACAGGGGTACCTTTTTTTCCCCCAGTGGCTAACTTTTGCCACAAAGAAAGTAAACTCCATATAGAGTTTCTTCTAATGCCATTCATCTTCTCTGAAGTAGACTGGTGCTGCCAGCAGCAGACGTGTCTCATTGTCATAAAAAAAAAGAATCTATGTCATTAAAACATCTTATATGCCATATTCCAAATTCTGCAAAATGAAACATCCATATGCCAGATTTCATTCCTTTGAGTAATTTTGGGTTACTTACTGGAGGTAGTGGAGTTTGATTGTATAAATAACAAGTACAACATTCCCTTATAATTTCCTTGGCTTGTTGCAAGGTTATGGAAAAATCGTTTTTCAAACACTTACTATTGGCATGATGTTTTTATGAAATTCTGAGGCCTCCAGCACATTTCCTATCAATAATTTATCAATTTTGTCATTATTTTGTGCTAGAGGACCTGGCAGACCCACATAGAATTGGATGTGTGTTACATATAAGGAATAAATCATATTCCTGATTATTTCTTGTAACTGAATAAATAACAAAGTTAATTATGACTCATGAGGGATAAATTCAGCAGTTTCAATATATAAAATCACTCTTTCTGCATACTGTGAGTCAGTAATTATGTTGAGAGTTTCTGTAAAACCATTAATACCATCAGTATGGCATACAATTCTGATTTTTGGACAGAATTATAAGGACTTTGAACCACTTTATTTAAATTTTCTAATTTGTAACCTGCTTTCCTTGATTGTTTTGCATAAGTATAAAATGTAGAGACTTCAGATATTGGTGTTCCCCATACAATACCAGGTAAGATCCGATTAGTTCTCTTTATAAATTGAATTCTCTTGCTTTTGGGATATTTGTTGTTAATCTCTCCCAAAAAATTACTGCAAGCTCTTTGTAAAGGTTCATTTTCTGCCCATAATTTGTCAATTTCATGATTAGTTAAAGGTACTAAATTTTCTGCTGGGTCTACTCCTGCTAATTGACAAAGTCTCAATTTTTCTTTTAAAATCAACTCGAGGATCTTTTCTACATAAGTTTTTAATTTTTTACTCTGTTTACGTTGTAAAAAGACCCATTATAAGATATTATTTTCCCTTTGCAAGAATTTTCTTGTAGGAGAATGCTTAGAGGGTACAATAACCTAAATGCAATCAAGCTTTGGATCCAAATGATCCACATATGCATCCTGTATTTTCTTTTCCACCAAAGCCAATTTTCTCTCAGCGTCAGCTGACAATTCTTTTGGACTATTTAAGTCCTTGTCACTATCTGTAAGTTTTTAAACACATTACTCAGTTCATCATGTTTTATTCCAATAGTGGGCAGTAGATAGCAAATATCTCCTAGTAATTTTTGAAAGTCATTAAAAGTCTGCAATTGATCTCTCCTAATTTGCATCTTTTGGGGTCTAATTTTTGTAGAAATATTTTATATACTAAATAATTAATAGAAATTCATCTTTGTATTTTTAGGAGCAATTTGTAATCCCCAACATGGCCAAATTTTCTTTACTTCTCCAAACATTCTTCCTAAAGTATATACATTTAAATCTGCTAGTAAAAGGGCATCCATGTAATGGTAAACTATAGATTGAAGAAATTGTTTATATATTACTTCCAATGGCTGTTGTACAAAATATTGGCACAGGGTTGGACCATTTAACATTCCCTGTGGGAGAACCTTCCCCTGATATCTCTTAACAGGCTGTGAATTATTAAAAGTAAGCACTGTGAAGGCAAATTTTTCTCTGTCTTTTTCTTGTAAGGGTATTGAGAAGAAACAGTCTCTTAAATCAATAACTGTAAGAGGCCATCCTTTAGGTAACAAAGAACACAAAGGAATTCCAGATTGTAGAGAGCCCATTGGCTGAATTACCTGTTCTCTAATCCTCAGTCAAACTTTATTTGATACATATTATATCACCACAAATACTAAAGGAAATGAGTGGGACAGAAAAATTATAATATTCTACTATTTTATGATTAGAACATAAAGACAATCTAATCCAAAAATTGGAATAGCTTTGTTTACCACACTACTATTCTGCCTTGTGTTTCATAAGAGACAAAGCAATGTTCATTTTACTATACAATTGCAATGATTAGTCCAATTCCAGAAACATAGTGACTACATAGCTCTTAATCATCAAATTACTCCTGTTAAGGTCTAAAGTTAATGCAATTGCATGAGGAATGGGTACAAAATTTATGAGGCTTTTAACAAACTTTTTCTTTCAATGACATAGATTGGTGTTATTGAGCTGGTAACTGACAAGTAAATAAAATGGGTCAAACATATACTCACTATAAAAAATAGCATGGTGTGTATGTGTGTGTGTGTGTGTGTGTGTGTGTGTGTGTGTGTGATAAATTAAAGTTAAAACACAAGATTATTCGAATAATGTACTACTGATGCCTCAAAAGAGAGAAGAGAGAAATCTTACATTATTTTATGTGTATGGTTAGCTTGCTTGTGTGTGCCTCTGTGCTCAGCATGTGTGCCTGGAGGCTGGAAAGATGGCTTAGCAGTTAAGAGTACAGCTACTACTCCAGGCAACTTAGATTTATCTTCAAGCACCCACATCAAAGCTCATAAACTCCCCATTCTCATCAGCAATACAAAAGGAACAAGGATTGAAAAAGCACACCTAAAAGACTCCTTTGACTAAAGAATATTTTTTTAAAAATTGGGAAGATCTCCAGTAAGATCATCTGCATTCATGGGTACAAGTAACAACCATTCAACAGAAATGCTTTCTGAAAATAAAAGATGGAAGGGCTCTCATTTTCTCATCTTCTGCTGTTTTTGCTTTTCTTTTATCTATCTATATCTATCTATCTATCTATCTATCTATCTATCTATCTATCTATCTATCTATCTTTTTAAGTGAACAAGTGGGGTGGCATACAACTTCTGGTTTCTACTATCATAAACTCATATCCTAAAACTAAAAGTTTAGCTGCATCATTTTTAGGAACAAAATGAAGAACATTCCCTCAAAGAACCAAGAATTCTTCTCTCAATCCTTCATTACACTCAAAATTTTGACAAAAAAACTCATACAAATACTTCACTAAGAACATTGGGGCATGGTAAATTTAGGCATTTGAAAGATAGTATTAGTTATCAGTAGGAGGAGATGTGATAGTTCCGACAGAAACTGAATCAAATCATGTTAGAGTACCTGGCTTACATATTTCTGGTGAAAATAGACATCACACATACTGCTCAAAAACTACCAATTGCCATAAATCCATACAATCACTTGGCTCTAGTATTTGAATGTGAATAACAAAAATGTATTTGGACGCAATAAAAAAGTTTGAAAATGCTTTTGTACCTTAACTTAATCATCCCAAACTGAAACTATTATATATGTTCATACTTTTTTATTAGAGAAATTCTAGGGTGTCTTGGAGCACAATGGGCTTTCCTCGGTTCTTGGGGAGCTAACTCAGTTGCTATGAAAGCCTTTCCAAGCCAGTGGCTCTGAGGCTGTCATCTCAAAAATCCAAAGAATGAAATTCATGAACTACAGAGGAAGTTTTCGAAAGAAGGTAGAACTTCTGTATAGCTGGAGGAGTCCCAGAAATGAGGGTACTGTCCAGTTATGAGAATGGAGCTTTTATAAAGGATTTGTAGCAGTCACTGGAATGAGGCATGGGGAGGGTAGGAACGTGGCCAAACCTGTTGGCCCTCACAAGGCCCTCACTGTTTCCTCTCAGTTTCAGTCATGTTCTCATCTGTAGCTTCCAGTAAGAGTGACAGTTAAAGAGGAATCAAGGATTCAGAACTCTCTTGACACTCTTGACCTCCAACAAGGCATTCTCAGAACATTTGATTTGGGGTCTCTGTTCTGTCTGACCAGTTTCTATCTCCCATATTGTAAAATAAAATTAAATTAAATTTAAAAAAAAGAGAATAAACAAGCCACCGTGCTACATGCATAGACTGGAAGAAAAACCGTCAAGATAAAGGATCCACTACTACATATTTAGAACCTTAACTGAATCTCAAACATAGTACAGAAAGAAAAGAAATCCAGATTCAAGGGCTACACACTAAACTATTCCTATCATATAAAAATATGCGAAGTATAATATCATAGGGACAGAAATAAAATCAATGCTGGCAGGGGATATATGGAGCAGATTTTTAAATATCAAGATGGAACTTTAAGAATGATGGAAATATCCTGTGTCATGATTATGATGTCCTAATCTGATCACACAGAAATATATGTACAATATATATCAAAATCCAAAAATTACATACACTTACTAAAGTAAAATATAATATGTGAAAATAATAGTGTTTTCTATTTCTGCCTCACAAATTATTTTCAAACTCAAAATATTGTGGCAAGAAACATTTATTAACTGATTATATTTGTGGGTCTGAAACATAGGATCAATTTGGCCGGGAGCCTCTGGCTCAGTATCTCTCACCAGCTGCAGGGATCTGTGTGCTGGGGCTTCAGCCATTGCATGGTTCATTGAGGAAAGAACCACTTCCAATTCACTCATGAGGCTGTTTGCCAAGTGAGCTCAGCACTGCTTTGCCCAGGGCCTCTCAATTCCTTGCCAACTGGGCTCTCTTTAGGATAGCTTGCTGCATAAGAGACTGGATGATGAAAAAGGAGGAGGAGGAGGAAGGGGGAGGGAGAGGGGGGAGAGAGAGAGGAGAGAGAGAGAGGGGGAGGGACAGAGGGAGAGAGAGAGAGAGAGAGAGAGAGAGAGAGAGAGAGAGAGAGAGAGAGAGAGAGAGAGAGAAAACAGCTTTTGAACCTTAATTTATGAGTAATGTCCAACATTTTTATATTATTGTCTTCATTAGAAGTGGAAAAAAAAAAAGAAGTGGAACCTGGATCTGTCCCTGACACATGAGCTGACTTTTTGGAATCTATTCCCTGTGACAGGGGTGCATCTCTCAGCCATGATGCAGGCAGGAGGAGCTTAGTCCTGACTCAACTTGATACATTATGCCTTGTTGACTCCCATGCAAGGCCTTACACTTTCTGAAGTGAGGATAGAGGGATAGAAAGGAGGTGGGGAGAGGGAATATGAGGAGATGAGGGAGGGGAAACTTTGGTTGGTCTGTAAAATAAATTAAAAAATTAATAACTAAAAAAGAAGAAGTGAATTACTATATTCAGTCTACACTGAGAGGCATGGAGGAAATTATTACACAGAAATAACACTTGGTAGAAAAATCACAGGGCATTTTACAACTGCTTACTGTATAAACTGTGTCTCAGTAAGACTGAGTTTTCAAAGAGAAATGTGGAAAATAAGAATTAAACTAGAATCACATACTTAGAGGCAACTAAAGAATGGCATTAAATTATACTAGGTTGTTATGACAATATAAGGCTGAGATTCATATCAGTAGCATGCCAGAAATGTCTGAGGTGAGAAGAACCGATACCTGAGGATATAATGGAGAAGATGGAGACAGAGGCAGGAAATGGCCAATTAAAAATGGAGGTTTAGGAAAAGAACTTAAAGCAAAGAATAAAGTTGTCACCTACTGAGATGAGAGAAGATGAACCGGATATTAATGAGTTACTAATGATCTCTGAGAACTACAAAGAGAAAAGGAAAAACATAACTAGTTGTATAATGGGGTGAATAAAGTCATAGCAGATTAACAAATTCACCCCTTCCCCCCACATGTCTATTAGATTTGTAAAGTTTACTGTCGAATCTCAGTTGGACTGTCATGAAAGAGACACAGGAGCCAGAAAGATCCTTGCAGAGATTTACCTTGACAGCAATTCATGTGAAGAAAGCCTTAAAGGGTCTAGCTGAACACACAGGTCCAGTATGTGCCAACAGTGAAATTAATTCCTTTAAAGGTCAATTCAGTATATAAGCTACCTTAAAAATAATCATGTACAATCAAGAGATACTCCCATGAGTCTTTATGCTTATATCACAACAGAAATAAATGATGTGGTACCTAGTTTATTTGTTAGTAAGAATGGCCTTTAATATTTGAGAGACAACACAAGTCTTCTGTGGTAGTGTATGCCTGTAATCCTAGCACTAGGGATATAGACCCAGGAGAATCAGAAAGTCAAGACTACACTCCCTATTGAGTGAATTTAAGGACAGCCTACAAATGATGGCAACCTGCCTCAGTCAACTCTTGCTCCTGCAAAACTGAAGACCTCACCAAAAAAAAAAAAAAAAAAAAAAAAAAAAAATTAAAAAAAATTAATAGAAAGTCAAACCTGACATGGAAGGCAATGGCTAAAAAGTTTTGTGGGTTTTTTTGTTTGTTTGTTTTTTTGGTTTTTCGAGACAAGGTTTCTCTGTGTAGCTTTGCGCCTTTCCTGGAACTCACTTGGTAGGAGTTGTTTTTTTTTTTTTTTTTTAATTAAGGTAATATGTAGCAAAAGCATATGCACATAGTAAAATATAAACATATTTCATGTTTTAGCATAATAAATTCTTTGTAGTTATGTAAGTCAGAGCCATACATAAATACAAAATGTTTGAAATATTCATCTAAGCTGCTAAATTAACCAAAGACTCTCTGTGGTTATGTAAAATCTTCAGAGAACTCAAGCTCAAGTTGTTGCCTATATTGAAAAAGGCCAAAGATACCAGTGTATAGCAATTACACCAGCCAGAACCAGAGTTTGATCACCAGCAATAAATAAATAAATAAATAAATAAATAAATAAATAAATAAATAAAACAAAAACAATTTTAATTGAGTTAAGCCATAGGAAATACATTCCAAATCCAATTTTACAATATGTGATTACAGTTAACAATGACCTATTACAGAAGACTGTGCCATTGTGATGGGACAGCAATGACTTTGATCACTTGCTGCCTCTCCATATTACATCTACTTCAGGAAAATTGTTAGATATGAGTGTATTTTGTACCAGTGGGCTGAAATATTTTGTTTACCTGATAAAGTGAACCAGATTTATACATGGAAAAAGCAAACTTCCATTGACTACGAACATTGGGTTGTATGTTGTTAACGTAAATGACCACATTTATGGTCCTACCTGAGTGTAAACTGATGAGTGCCTGTGGCTGTGATTTTGTTTACTGAAATTTGTACATGAGGAAATTCAGCTGGCTATAATAGTGCATGACTGTTTATTCCAGCACTCACAAGGTTATGACAGATGTGCCATGCATTTAAGTACAGACTATCCTAGAGTATGAATCTCTGCTTCGGCAAACAAATAACGACAACCAAAAATGGAAAGTAAAGGATAAAACAATTTTTATGATAAATGTTACAGAACTTCCATGGAACCAATTGCTAAACAATGGGCCATAGCTGAAAAGGAGGCACGAGAAAAGTGAAACACACTAGCACCGTGTATTCTCTGGTCAGGGGAAGAAGGATGAAGGGGTAGAAAACAAGCAAATGAGACAAGGAAGGGGCTTCATTTCCATTCTCCGAAATGAAAATGATTGCTAATTTAAAATTTCTGCAGAGTGAGCATAAGAACAAATAATATTCAAGACAAAATTAGTCCCACCGTGTAGTACAAAAAAAAATTATAAACTAAAATTATAAAGATATTCATGACACGACACATAGATGTAAAAAGATACATTTATCTACCATATATCCCACAAGTAGTATAAATATTTCACAAATAAAAGAGTAGAAAAATGGAAGAGAAGAAAAGGTCAAATTCTTAGTATAGAAATTTTTTTCCTTAGAGACCTCCCAGCTAAGATCGTCTTTGTTAAATTTAACACATGCAGGAATAAAAAGAAGTTCCTGTAATTTTCATAATTAAAAAATATTTTTAATTAAATTGAGAAACAGAGTAGCTTGTTGAAGAGTGGGAATGGGTGTACTGATTAACTACAGATGGAAGTGTGCCTGAGAGACAAATCAGCAAGTTCTACAAAACTGGGTAATATGCCAGTGTGCATCTATTACCAACACCAGCCTAAGTCAGAAAGGGTGTATGATGCACCATAAAGACCAGTCAAGCCTACAAGTTTATCTCTTGATAACCATAAAATTAATTTAAATGATTTATGTTATGAAAATATATACAGAGAATTAAAATAATGAACTATATTAGAATGCACTGATATAAAGTAAGCATGTTATGGATTAAGTGAGAGGTAATTTGCAGAACAATGTATAAAAATACTATGTGTTATATGGCAAAGTTATAGAAAATTGTTGATAACAATTAGCCTTAGAAAAGTTACAGATAGGGAGGAAAAATGGAGAGGAAAACTTCCTTTCTCTCTGTCATTTGTGTAGTTATTTGCTAAGAAAAAAAAACCTAGTTATACTTTTAACTATATTAAAGTGCAGTAATCAATAAAGCTATATTCTCAAGCATAAGAAACTACAAAAACATGCTTTAAAGGTTTTTACTAAGACTGAGAGGGGCTCAATCTTTCCCAGTTCATTTGCTACAGAATAAGATAAGGTATAAACATTGTAAAAATGAAAAACTAGAGGATGTGGACATGGCTTAGTCATTAACATGCTTGCCAAGCATGTATGAGGGCCTTAGTTTGTTCCCAAGTACTCAAGAAAAAAAAATCAGGCACAATGGCACATGCTTGTAATCCCAGCACTGGGAGATGGAAACCAGAGGACCCCTGCTCTAGGTTCAGTGAGAGATCCTATCTCAAAATTAAGATAATCAGTGAGAAAGGAACACACCCAATGTTGACCTCTGACCTTCACACACACAGGAAAAATGAAAGCCTGTTCAACACTAAGAATGTTAATGGCAGCTGGGCTGTGATGGCACATGTTTTTAATCCCAGCAACCTGGAGGCAGAGACAGGTGGATCTCAGATCTCTGAGTTCAAGCCCAGGCTGGTCAGAAGAGCAAGTTACAGGACAGCCAGGGCTACACAGAGAAACCTTGTCTCAAAAAATAAAAAATAAAAAATAAATAAAAATAAAAAATAAATAAAAATGAAAAAATAAATAAATACATCTTCAAAAATAAAAGAAAGAAAAGAAGCTTTGCAAAAGAATGTTAATGGCATGCTAATTCTTTGGTGTATAAACTATTCAGTGAGTTTTTTTTTTCTACAAATAATTTGAATTACTAAGAACAAGATGTTAACTGTTTGAGTAGCAGTTGTCATGTGTCTTCCCATGCCCGGTTGTTTCAAGTATGGATCTGCCAGCCAAACAGCCACTTGGCAAATAATGACACTGCTGTCAAGACAACCTTGGTGTGTTAAATAACCTGCTACCACTCTGAAGGGATTCCGTTTCAGTTAAATTAACCATTAATGCCGAGACCCAAACCCCTACTCCAGAAGGTAGAGCTCCTGTCGTCATTGCTCTAGACATCTTTTACGTGCTTTGGAAGACATGACTCCAATGCAAGCCTGGGTCTAATACATGCCTGTGATCGATCCTTCTGTGGGGCCAGTGACTGGTGGAATTGTGCTGTGATTGCTTCAAATACAATCTTTCACTTGCAAGCCACAACCATGGCACACCCCTTACTGGCTGCAGAAGTAGTTGCTCAGCTCATTTTGAACCTTAGCTGGAACCCCCCTCCTGTGCTGTTCCCTGGTGATGCCAATAAAAGGCATTTTCCAGATGGTCTTTGATCCCGATTTGTGATTTTTATCATAAGCAGACCAGTGTGGCTGGCAACAGGGCTTAGCAGAGAAGCAGCAGCAGGAGCAACAGAGGTGCTGGCAGCCACTGCCACGAAGCAAAGGTGGTAGAGGCATGAAGACAGCTGAAGAGTTTCAGATGGCAAGAGAGGAGGGGTGTAAAAGTCATCGAAAAGACGGAGAATGGAAGGCAACGGAACACAGAGTCCAACACCGCAGGCTGCCAAAGGTGGAGCAAAAGGGATGAGAGACTTCAGAACACGGAAAGAAGTCCTGGGGATCGCCAAACCTTGAAGGCGAAGGGTCCTGCCCAGCAAAGGCTCGGAAGCTGCAACACTAGCTGTTACAAAAGCTGAAGGTCCTGACACTTGAAGCTTGAGAGTGGGAACATAAGCTGCTATAAAAAGAGATGGTCAGACACACAAGGCTTAGGGGCTATGACATTAGTTGGCATTGATTCTTGCTGAATGCTGTTGCCCCCAAAATTTACTGAGACCAGAAGAATTTTCTAGCCACTGTGTGCCGGGTCATTGGCAATCATAACTCAAAGGAGGGAGATTTTCACTTGGAACTCAGTGCCTGACTCCTCTAAGAACTCTAAGTCTCTAGTCCTAGGAGCCTGAAGGTGTAAGCCTCTTACCGAGGGCCCAGGGCTACCCATACTAGAATTATTCCTTGGCTAGTCACAGTTTCCACCTGAATAAGGCAGAAAGATGCCAACTATTGATGACCCAGATCAAGGCTCCCCTTTGGGGTCCTAAAGAAGTGAAGGACAATGATGATCCTGCCTTGTGACTGACAAGTATCCACCTGAATTTTGTTAGCATGTCAGCCAAAATTAGTAAGACATAAGATTTTGCTTTGGGTTTTGACCTTGGGTGCCTGTGCCTGTTCTCAGTAAGACCTAGAAAGCCAGGAACATTGACCAAACAAAGGATCCTTCAAGTGCACCAGGATGCTGTGGTAAGATACTCCTGTTGAGTTCACAGAATTATAATTCCCAGTGCCATTGAGTGTTTAGACCCTGACCTAGGCACCAAAACAGAAACCATGGGAGACAAGGAAAGATCTTGAACTCTACTACACACTTGGATTAAGGAGAATTCAAAATCAGTGAAGAGTTGAGTCGTTCTTGGCATGCAGGTTATTGTTATTTATCAATTTTGACATGTAAAAATTCTTAGACTTTTATTTATATGTTTTATCCTATGTCTAAATGTGCCTGTTAGTATATTATTACAGGAAAACAAATCAACTTAAAGAACAGTGAGTGCCCATTTATCACAGAAACGTAAGTTTTTGAGACTTGCTAAATATTAGCAGATTTATATGTTTAAGTAGGACTTCCCCCACCCCAAGCTCATGGGACTAACATGCAAGGTTTTCACCACTGCTGAGGAAACAACTGCCTAGAATATTTTAATTACTTTTTTTCCTCCACATTGGTGAGTCATTTGGCTCTCCCAAGGTCCTGTTACCCTAGAGCCTGACTAGATAATGTTATATGGTATTTCTATAGGATCCAATAACCCTGCATTTCCTATTCCAATTGACTATTTTAAAGCCAAATGAATGGAAAGACATGAATTATGAACCAAAGGCTGAGGGGCCCCCAACTGGATCAGGCCCTCTGAATAGATGAGACAGTTGATTGGCTTGATCTGTTTGGGAGGCATCTAGGCAGTGGTACCGGGTCTTGTGCTCATTGCATGAGTTGGCTGTTTGAAACCTGGGTATTATGCAGGAACGCTTGGCTCAGTCTGGGAGGAGGGCACTGAACCTACCTGGACTGAGTCTACCAGGTTGAACTCAGTCCTCCATAGAGGCTTTGCCCTGGAGGAGGTGGGAATGGGGGGTGGGCTGAAGGGAAGGGGAGGGGGCCAGGAGGGGGGAGAACAAGGGAATCCGTGGCTGATATGTAGAACTGAATGGTATTGTAAAATAAAATAAAAGGAAAAAAAAAGAATACTCATGTAGAATTAAGTCTTAAATTAACCCTTAATGTGTCCTGCAAATCTTTGGCAAATACACTAATGTTAGTTTATTAAAAATAGAAAGACCATAAACATATGTGGTGTGTGTGTGTGTGTGTGTGTGTGTGTGTGTGTGTGTGTGTGTTAGTACACATTTTTACAGTGTTTGCCAGTCAATTTGGAATATGTTTGTCTTGGGTAAATGTTTAAGTTAAATGTAAATACTCTGGAGTTGTTTGAGTACAGGGCATCTGCTTAATCAGTGGGACTGAAATTCTAACACTTTGTATGTCATAAATGAAAATATGTGAAGAGAAGAAGTAAACAATAATTCAAGGTGTCAACTGTGAAAAGAGTTCAGTGGAAAAAGATTAACTTTGTAAAAGATCACACCAGACTTTCTTGGAAGGGGGCAAGAAAAGAGATGACAAGTGGGTCAGGGATGAAGGGAAGGCAAGGAGCTCACACACACATTTGAAGGTCCGAAGAAAGAGAATGTTCAAGAGTAAGAAAGGAATTGATGGAGCAACACTGGACACCAACAGAGAGTACACGTCTTACAAATTCAATAGTTCAGAATGAACAAATGTGTGCACACTTATCACCAAGGATAGAATTTGAATCTGGAAGACCTAAGCCTACACACATATGAACTATATAGAAAATGGCTCTTCTAGTTAGTGAGAAGAAATGGATTAGTAGTACGCAACCACTTCACTACAAAAGAATAAGAGAAACCATGCTCAACATTTTACTTCATTTCTTTAAACCCAAGAGAAAGCACTTTGTTTATTTGATTCTCTAGCTTTCCTTTCAATGTTTGATGCTGGCAATGTTGAAATGTGGAGTGCACCCTCCTTTATCACTCGTATTTGTAAAACCTGGCCTTTAAAGGGGTTCATTAGTCACACCACACTTTAGCTCACTTTTCAGCTTGTTTCATGTCATCAAATGACATGCTAAGTATAAGAGCCTCTCCCATTTAATCTCCAAATAAATGCCTTCATTATTGTAAGGATTTTTTTCTTTTATTTAAAATGGCATTTTTTTTTCACATAATATATCCTGATTAAGGTTTCTCCTCCCTCTCCTCCTCCCAGGTCCTACCCATCTCCCCTCCCATTCAGACCCACCCCTTTTCTGTCTCTCATTAGAAAACCAACAGACATTTAAGAGATAATAATAAAATAAAATAAGATAAAAAAAAAAACACGTGGCAATAGGACAAAACAAATACACAGAAGGAAAAAGGGGGCAGGGGAAGGTCCAAGAAGTAGATATGGCTGCAGAGACACACTCATTCACACACTCAAGAAACCCATAAAAACACAAAACTGGAAGCCATAATGTAATGGAGAGAGAGAGAGAGAGAGAGAGAGAGAGAGAGAGAGAGAGAGAGAGAGAGAATAAACAATAAAGTAAAATAAAAAAGGGGTTGGGGAAGGAAAGCACTGACATGACTGACATGACATTATAAGACCAGGAGCCTCCAAAATTGCCATTAGTTTGTTTTGTACTGGCCATCTACTGCTGGGGATGCAGGCTACCCTTAGGAGCAGTTTGATTCTTCAGTGAGACTCCCTTAGAGAAAACTGAATTTTCATTTGCAAGTAGTTTTCAGTGGGAGATTGCTTCTGGGTTAAGGATGGGGACCTATGTCCACTTCTGCTTTCAGTACTATGTTCCCATCTGGTGCAGACCCGTGTGGGTCCTATGCATGCTGCCTCAGACTCTGGGAGTTCATGTGAGTGTTGATCCTATTGATTTAGGGCACCTGGATAGCCTGGTTTGCAGCTTCTCTAAGAACAACAACAAAAGAAGTGGGAAGAGAAAAAAGAGGGAAGAGAGAAAAAAATCTTTATAGAAGGCAAGCACCATAAACTAAAATAAAACACACAAAGAAACTGAAGGAGCAAAAGAGTGTAAAATGTATGGCAAACAACTATGAGTTATGTACAAAATATAAAACCTCAGAACAGGCAAGGCAGAGTTTAACCCACTTGTGAAAGTTTTATAGCTAAGAATACAAAGACATGACAAGGTCAGAACTGCACTCACTTTGATGAGTAAATACATACTGCTGGGCTCACAGCCCAGCCTTCCTGTTGCCTGGGGATGACAAAGCACAGTCAGAGGGAGGGGGTGTGGGGAAGGACACTGCCAAGGAGCAGGGTAAGCAGAGCATCCCTAGGCCTTCCTTCTCTGGGGCTTGTGTGCAAATACAGAATTACCAGTCAAAAATCCATATCAAAGGTGATGATACCTTTTATATATAAAATTTACTCGGAGAAAATAATCAGGGAGCTATATCAAAAACACTCTACAAGACTGCATTTGTGAAATACGAGGTTCAGAGAGTATCCAATAATAATGGATGAATTAAAATACTCATAGCCAGGGCTAGAGAAATTGTTCAATAATAAGAGATATTACTGGGTATTCAGAGGTCCTTGTGCTCACAAAGAACCACTAAGAGAAACAGGGATGTTGTACAGGGGTATCTCCTAAATGAAGAAAGTAAAATCAAATACCTTCATTCCATCCAGAAAGCTAAGAGTGGATTTTGTTAATGACCTAGTGACCTTTTTTGCTATCTGGAAAGAAGGACCGTACACACCTTTTGCTATAGAGGCAGACCTCACCCAAATTCCCCAAAATGATTATCTCAGATGCCTCCCTCAGTAAACCATTACCCATCTGTAGGGGAGATGTCACAAGTACTTTATAGCCTGATGACCTCTATGCTATTGGTGAGAGACCACACTAGATTCTAGGTTTTTTATATATAGAACCCACCCTCATGGTCACATGTTTCTATGTAGTCATACCTTAGCCTTTTTTGTGCACCTGGAATTGATTAGACTAATTGTTGTCTGGAGACCTTGTCCCCAAACTGTACTGTAATTAAATATACTAACAATGAAGCGCCAGTTTTAGACTCAGAGAATTCGGATCCAAGTTGATAAGTTAATCTGTCCCAGGTTTTCATTCTTATCTCTTTTCTAGAAGTTAGGTTTGCTTCCCTGTCTGACACCTACAGGTACCCCCCCTCAAAAGATTATTTACAGAGATCTTGGATTCAGTTGCTAGCATCGTGACTGGGTTATCACATCAGTTTGTAACTCTAGCTCCCGGGGAACCCAGTGCCTTTGTCTTCTCTGGGTGTCTGAATTCACACATGGGCATATTCAAATATAGACACAACACACACAGTACAATTAAATAGAATAAAAATAAAACTTTCAAATACATAATTAAAACAATTAAGATGTATAATGACCTATAGAAACAGAAAGAAAGCTACATTGTTTTAGTGCAATGTATTGAAAGAGACTTGAATGCATTACATTTTTAAAAATTCTACTTGGAATAAACAAAGCACACATACATAGAAATGTGTTTGATCACATAGAAAGTTGGCTTGACAGGTTTCAGTGAGTACCTATATATAAGCTACAGTGAGGGACAGTAGTTAAAAGAATGAGTTCAAAAAATAGAACGAGTGTCCCATCACCTAAGAAGTAGAATTCCAAGCAGAATGAATTGCTCAGGCACTGGGGTTGAATGTTCTTGGAATGTCTAAAAGGAGAAACAAGCTTGAGGAGCTGAAGCTGAGTGATTTATATCCAACCTCCTCTATCAATATTGTTGAGCACAAGTGTCTTCTGCACGTTTATATCTTTTAGAATTATACAAAAGGCATCAAGTTCTTATTCAAAGTAAAAACAAGAATGTCTATATTTGGGAAGATGAAAATAACGTTGGTTTCTTAATTTTGTTTTTTATTGAATACTAACAATGTTAAGTTTCTTAAAAATGGACAGTGAAACTCCAAGCCATTTGCTTGCTGAGATGCCCAGGATGTGTTTGGCAGTGGCAAATGTGTGCTCCTGTTCAGGAGAAGTCTGTTTCAATTCTCTGCCCTTTACCTCACCTCTACTCCCCAGCAGTGCTCAGACAGAAACTATTTTTAACTTCAAAAGATTTTTGTGAAATTGACATTTACCCCAAGCATCAAAAATTATGAGCATATATTTTAAAGTAGAAAATGAATTTGATATAGTATTTTGTTTTTCGAGAAAAATTTTCAGCAGTTCATTAACTATAAAACAATTCCCCAAGTATACCAGATATCTGTGCAAGATGTTGCTTTGGGCTAAATAGCATGCATTCACCTTTTAATCACGTGGCTAGAGGGGAAATGGAAAGTAAGTCCACAAGGTTTCAACACACGTAGTCTTTATTTGACACAGGGGAGCTGAAGCAGACAAGTACATGGTATCTGGTAATTCAAATACGTGGGTTATTTTGTTGGTAACAAGGAGGAGCCTTGGGAAGTAGGTGTTTCAATTACCTTAGCATACAGTCCTCTGGAATAATAAAACTACGTTGTAAAAAAAAAATCTCTTGAAGGCACTCTGTCCTCTTGTTCCTTCTTATCTGTTTCTGCATAGTCTCTAAGTTAATAAATTACAGTATCCTACAGTATCCCTTCCCTCCTAGATTGCATGGATGTTCATGGTGTGCAAAGCCTTGTCATAAAAAGAAACGGTGGCTCTACCTTTCTTCTATCATCAGAGCCAGGTAAGTAAACATGCCAGCACAGGGCAGACTATAAGAAGCTCTGTTTTGAACTGTTATTCAAATGTGGGACTTCAGAACATCACCATGCATGCCATAGCTGAGGGCTGGTAACAGTGGTATTTACTCATTCTCAACTTGAGGGATTAATGCATGACTTGATAGAGAGCAAATGTTTGATATTAGTTGGAATTAAGTGAATTTTGGGTCATGGAAACTTAAAGTTTCATGCTGTAATAAAAGATACATTTCAATATTGTTTCAATAAACCTTTTCTCCTACTCTATTTGGGATTCTCTAAAGGCGAGTTAAACAGGTCATCAAGGTCAAAGTGTGATTCCACAAATGTGATTATATTTTTACTTTCCCTAGAGAGTGATAGTCCAGTTTGAACTGGTATTTTCAGTTTTATATTCTTAACTGTATGTGAGTGATTGTGTCAGAAGTAGTTACATTAAATGATCATTAATTACTCTGTGGTAACCTAAGTCTTGTTCTTTATTTGGCTTTGTTATTATTGTATAGATCTAAGATGTTTGGTTTGGTTTTGCTTTAAAAATAAATAGAAAACATAGATGTAGAAAGATCAAGTGGATTATTCAGTCTACATGCATCCCACTCCACCCCAATCCCACAACCATTATGGGGATGATTCTTCTGTGTTGAAGAAATAGAAAGACAGGAGGAAAGTATTTTAAACTAAATAATTACTTCAGTGAAGATATGTTGCCCCTTCTCTTTTCCTGTGTATATTCTGTTTAAATACCTTATTATAGATATTGGTCAAGCACAAATGGCTGCTTTCAAAATTATCTCTGTAGAGTTCTTTATATTTGTCAAAATCCCCACTCTTGAAAAAATATTAAAAATAGAGGGATATAGAATAAGCAACACATTGGCTGTGTTACTGAGATTTTATTTTATTTTATTTTATTTTTTGCCTCTTCAAAGTGTTTTTCCACTGGTCTGCATTGGAGAACAGTAGGTTTCTTTTCATGGTGGTACAGGTTTGGTTAAAGTAAATGGGACACACACACACACACACACACACACACACACACACACGCAAAAACATAGTGTAGGAAAGGAATCTGCAGGTAGGGTGAAAGACGAGAATAACTAGAATGCACTTCATACATGCACGAAAATGTCAGTAAACAAACTTAATTAACTAAAAACTCAGTCATTTTATGTCCCTCATAACAATTTCAAATTTTGTTGGAATAATTGAAAAAAATATAACCCCTATTCTATTAATCAGAGAATTTGTTTTTGTATTTGAACTGAAACTATCATGTCCATCCCCACAGGCAACATGAAAGTCTCAACACTGCTGGCATAAGGCACAGTCTCGCACAGCTAACAGCAGTGCTGGACTTGACTTTCAAACACTGCTTTTATGTATCAAAGCACCTCTATTCATCGACATCTAGTAGGAGCATCGTTGAAGTGTTCTTGTTTCAATCTAATATCTCTTGCAACACCTGCTTGCAACTTCAAAATTTTAAATTATTCCATATCATGGTCTTTAGAAATATTCTATTTATAATACACTGCTTTCGCTTCAATGCAGTTTTGTGGGTGGGTGCATCATAGTTAGGAGCTGAAGCAGAAAAGAAAGTTCATTAAATAATCATTTCACACTTTATAATATATGTGCCTAATAAAAGCGTTGAATGATTTAAAATATTCCAGGAAGGCTGTATTCATAGAGGCAATTTGAAATATGAGTTGAGCAATTATAAAAGTATATTTATCAAGTGCAGACAATCAGTCTATATATTTCAATAGAAAAAGCATCATTTAAACTTGAACTTCACTAACGTGTCTTTTTTTTTTTTTTTTTTTTTTTTTTTTTTTTTTTTTTTTTTGGTTTTTTCGAGACAGGGTTTCTCTGTGTAGCTTTGCGCCTTTCCTGGAGCTCACTTGGTAGCCCAGGCTGGCCTCGAACTCACAAAGATCCGCCTGCCTCTGCCTCCCAAGTGCTACTAACGTGTCTTTAAAACCAAAATTCTACCATTTCATTTCCACCCAACAAACATACCAACATACATTTTTCTGTTTTTCCTCTATTCTTAAAAGAATCAGTTTTACAGAGAAAGCAAGGCAGGATAATTAGAATGCCAAGGTTTTAAATGATGAAATAGTTAAATAGAACAAGTTGTTAGACTGTATTTTCCTATTAAATTGACTAATTTAAAAACAAAACATGATATTGATTAAACTGATTTGAGTAATTATATTAAATATCTCTTTCCTTTTTTGCTAATGACATTAAAGTATATGTCAAAGAATATCCTGATGATGGACTGTTGTTAGGATTATTAGCACAGACCTGGTGATGAACCAAGAGTTCTGGATACCAAAATCAGAGGGATAAGTCTTTGGGAAGAATCTTTGCATGTGCTATTTGGCATTTAGGGTAAGAGAGTCCAAGGGCCCAATGCTTCAGAGAAAGTTTTGAAGTTTGTGTGTTTTTAAACAGCTTTATCTCACATTTTTTTGGTATATAGAATTGAAATTTTCTGGATATTATAAGAAAAATTAGCATAAAGAAGGGAATACCCAACTGAGAAAAATATGATTAGGATCCCAACCTCCTCCTTTCTAGAGGCAGGAGCCTGGAGAGGTGTTGTGGTCTAATTCTGGGCTCAGCATGCAGTTTTATAAGCAAACAGTGGGGAAACTGTGATACTAAGTGGTAAGTGTGGAGCTGTGTCACAAAAAAAATCTTACAAGGCTTTCAGAAAAGTAGAATCTAGTAATGACCTCATGGTTTTCAAATCTCAAGGAAGTATGTGTCAGCTGAGTGCTAGTGCCAGGGAAGGCCATCTGATACGAACTATATGACACATTATATAACACATACAGTTCATACATGCCAGACATGTACAAAAACAGCTGTAAAACTAACCCAGAGAGCTTCTTCAGATCTTCCAGGTTTCTGTGGTGTCCTCGGGCCCTCTGGTTTTTTTCTGGGGCAAGGGCAGCAGCCGGCAGCATGTTTTGAAACAGCCGGCATCTGGCTATGATTCCAAGTTTCTCAAGTTCTAAACTGACCTTCTGGCTTTAGGAATTAAAAGAATGCAGTGTGCTATTGGACTGGCAGTTTCCTAAGACAGAAGGCACTGTCAACAGATTATCAATGTGCTCTATGTCTCCAGCATAGCTGGGATTAGGGAACTGAAGTCCCTGTTAAACCAGGAAGTCAGTGGGATGTCATCTATGTCTATCCCATACCCTCTTCTACTGCTGATTCCCTTCTAATGGGATGTTGAGCTCACTGAAGACTCCAATATATCTTGCTTCTTAATGACACTCAGCAAAAGAAAATTAGTAAAGTGAATTAGTTTCTGCTTCCATAGGTGAAGTTCATTCCTGCTGTCTTATCAGGCAGCCATGAAGACACTCTGATCCATTTATCAAGATGCCATGCTCAAAGTCTTTTTACAAATTATTTTCCTTTTTGCGATTGTTGTATAATTAGTCACATCATTTCCCCTTCTCTTCAACCTCTCCCACATACTTCCTCCTCACTCTTTAAAATGTACGGCCTCTTTCTTTAATTGTGGTTACATATCTATATGTATGTACAAATACACACGCAAATACAATTTTATAAATATATAAATACAACATATTCATCCAATATCTTTAAATTTGTCCCAACAGTCTATTTTCTCTAGGAAGTTAATACTTACACAAGCTAAGTATCAGAAATCTTTGTAAAAATGATTGCTACCGATGCTGTGATATTTCAGTCTTCATAGGGCTTCATCCTCTCTAGCCAATGTGGCCTGAAAAAAGAACATGATCTTTTGTTAAAATGTTTGTCTTCAGGTTTCAGTTATATGTTTATTTTATAGACTAAGCAATCCCCTTGTAGACTGCTCATCAATCTCATGAAAAATGTCTACTATCTTCTTAGTTCTCTGTGAGGTAGTTGTTTCAACACCATGCTTATCTTGTTCTCTTAGGCATTCCACCATATTTATACTCTAATATTAGTTCCCAATGTTAGTCTGGCCTAGACACAAAGAAACTACCACCAACCTTCTTGATGTGGGGTCTACTCTTTGCCACACCAATAAATGACAAGCCCATCAGGTTCCTCTTGATTGTGGCCAGCTAGTCAGTTTTCAGGCCTTACAATGTTTATCTACAGTTTTGATTTCTCTCCATACTTTGATTCCACTTGATATCATTGTTCTTTATATTTTAGAGAGATTATTTTTCCTAACATCCAAGAATTCTTCTCAAAGCATGTTAGCACTAGAAGCATAACATAGAATTCCAAATCTTTTCTAGAAAGAGTATTTCTTTATCAATAAATATCTCTCCAATCTAGATTTATATTCATGCCATCTTTGATCAGTAACTTCAAGATCTAGTTCTGTGTTCAGCCAAACAGTGCAAGATCCTATAACTTTTTCAGCATGTGGTCAGTTTCTTCCACTGAAAGACCCAGAACAAGCCTTATAGTCTCTTATGTGTACAAAGAGTAGTCTCTGCATAGTTTTTCAGGAAAAAAAAGATTTTTTAGACTTTGTCTTGCATTGCAGAAGGGTTCTGAGTTCTCATGCTCTAAGTGACTCAAATGCTAGTCAATCTATTATCATAACAACCGTGAGATAAATCCGATTATAAACTCATACACTTTTCAATCAATTATTATAGCAACCGTGAGATAAATCAGATTACAAATACATATGGTAGTCAATTGATTATCATAACAAGTGTCAGATAAGTCAGAATATAAGGAGTCAATGATGATTCTTTCGGCTTAGAGATGTTTTGAAAGTTTCAGGCTATGATTTCTCAGCCTACTGTTTCTAGGCCTGGATCAGAAAGTCATGCTGAGAACAAGTGCCAGAAAAAGCTGCTTACTTCATTGAGGCCAGGAAGCAATGAGATGAAAGAAGAAAGTATCTCAAGTTCCCACGTTCCCTCCAAGCATGTTGCTTCTGACCTAACTTTCTTTCATTAAGTGGCCTAAAAGGATGGGGACCTAGCATTTAATACACAACCCTTTATATGGCAACATAATCTCTCATTCAAAGTTTCAAAACCCCACTCTTTCGAACCACATCTCCGAAAAGAACAACTCCCTATAACTGAGGATCCAATCTTCTCTAGCATTCCCTTACTGGTGTCAGGCTTCTTCAGCTTTGTTTGTCCTCTTGCTGAGATGGCAGTGGCATCACACACTGACAATGACATTCACTAGTGTTCACACACGGGATCCATTTGGTCTTGAATGAATTGCCTTTAGAAGTGGTCATAGTCCTGACACATCAATTTCCTTGTATTTTTTCCCTCGATCATTTAAAATAGCATAATCAACCTGGGCCCCACACCTCTAATTACAGAATCCAGGAGGCTGAAGGAGGAGAATTGAAAGTCTGACATAGAAACCTATCTAAAGATACCATAAAGTAATATAATGAAATAAACTAGAGAGATGAAGCTGGTACCCACCTGAAAATTTAAAACTTAACTTTTGTGTTGCAGCTTATCTGAGTGGAGCATGATAGCACATGGAAGCAGAAGGGACGAGGTGACATATTTTATACCCATTCTCACTAGTTGTTTTGACTTGCTCATAATATGTGTTCAATGTGTGTGAGTGTGTGTGTGTGTGTGTGTGTGTGTGTATGTGTGTATGTGTACTAAAAGGAGAAACAAATAACAAATGGGTATTCTTACTTCATTACTATGTTTTAATATGAACACCCTCAAGACACCCTATTTCATCTATACCCATTCACAAAAATGTGATTGTGTATGCGACAGTCAACTAAACCACCCCTTCAAGAATCAGCTTTGTCTGAATTGTAGCCCCTTTGCCTAACTGTTCCCTCTTTCTTTCTCTCTTCTTTCAAACCTTTGCTGAATATAATCTATTAGCTTGGGTTATTTGTGTAGGACCATTTCACATACTGAAGGAAATTTATGGTCCTTTATTATACACAGGCAACTCAAATTTACGGCTTTGAACAAAAATAAATGCAAATACAAATGAATATGAATTAAATATCTTCAATAAACATACTAGTGTAGCCTACACCAGTCTGTCTCTAGTAATGTTAATGGTGCCTTAGAATCAGTGGTACAATATATACTTCCTAATAACTTCATAAATATATTTAAAGAATCCCCATAATTTACATTAATTATATCTATTCACCACAATGTATACTACTAATATCTTCACAGTCTTAACTCCAAGAAGAGATTCTTTTAAAATTTATTTCAAATTGGACTATTCTGTCTATTTTCAGGTATATTAAAAAATTAAGCATGATTAATTTTTTATAAAGGAATCTTTATACCTTATGTCTTTTAAATATATTTAGTTTGTCTATTTTAAATATCTTTAGTAATATCTTGCATTAGAAATAGTGTTCTACATTTACCTTTAAAGATATGACAATAACAACCTATAATTAAAATAAGCTAGGGAAACAGTACACATAAAGTACTTACTTACCTATGAGTTGCATCATACAGTCCTAAATATAAAGACTTCCAAAACTTGTACAGCCTTTGTAATAGAAAGATTATTTTGTAAGAAAAAAATTAGCAAAAGAATTTCATTTTTTCTATTTAAATACTATGAAATTTTAAGGATTCATTCTATCAAAGATTTCTGACAATGGTTATCAAAGCACACTGCTAGATGCTATGATAATAGAGTAATGAATAAGATTTTTTTCATGAATGTCATATTAAATTAAAATAGTATGAAAATAATTTATCATTTTATAAAATAAGTATATCATGCAAAGAAAAATGATCAAGTTATCTAAATAGAAGAATTTAGGGAAGGCTTTTTATATTGTTCTCTAACATATTTATCTTAGAGTATTGTAACTGTCAACTTCCATTTCTTTCTCTCCCAGTAAACTGTGAATTCAAAAAGTCTGATTGCTTGTCCATGACAATATTCTGATGCCAGTGCTAGAGTCTTCAGCCAACAGGTAATGGCTTAATTTTTAGGCAAATTAATATACAAATTACACATTCTCGGCAGTGTGAGAGCTGGTTCTACAGAAAGCTTGCCAAGTCCTGAGGAAGGGTTGGCTTATTTAAACCAGTCACTCCAGCCTTAGTTACTGCTCAGCTTGAGGAATGCCACAGACTGGCATGTGTTATAATAATATGTTAATGACAGTTTGAAGAGTACCTTTGGTCCCACACAACAGAGCCTGACATTTATCCCTTTTGTAAGTAAACAGTTAAATAAAATAAAACCATTGAAATAACAAAAGATAATCTAAGAGCTCCCAGGCCAATTTATTTACTTAAATCACATTTAGATAATAACATAATCTTAGAAAAGAAGATAAATGAACCATAGAAAACGAAAGAAATACGTCTAATTTTAATTTTACTCCTAATTTAAATAAGCCAGTTCCAGATACAAATATTTAGATAATTGGTGTGTTTTCAATCCAAAATTTTACTACACACCTGCTGTATGTAAGTAAAGAATATGGCCGGGTGGTGGCGCACGCCTTTAATCCCAGCACTCTGGAGGCAGAGGAAGGCGGATCTCTGTGAGTTCTAGGCCAGCCTGGTCTACAAAGCGAGTTCCAGGAAAGGTGCAAAGCTACACAGAGAAACCCTGTCTTGAAAAACCAAAAAAAAAAAAAAAAAAGGAAAGAATATGTTCGTTGAGACTAGTGAGATTATTAGATGGTCAGGAACACTTGAGGAAAATTAAGGAACCCTCTGAATTTTGTGAAATTATACCACTTCAAAAACAGAACAGATACTTTATGTGTTAGACACAATTTGTAAAAGTTGAAAAGAAACAAGAAAAAACTTAACACAATGAGAAATCAATGGACCTTCTAGAGTCTCCAGAACAACATTTAGGGAAATCTTTCCTCAAATCTTGACAGATAGGTGACACCAGACAATTATAGATAAGATGCTTGTTCTGGAGAACTGTAAGCCTTCTCCCTATCCTTTGGGTGATCCCTCCTTTCCTCCACCTCCACAGTGTTCCCTGAACCTTAGAAGTAATGATATAGATGTGTGGCTGAAGGAAAAGTACCCATCCAAAACTTAAACCCTGGCACGGTCACTAAAATACTTTCAAGAGGAAAGTATCTGATACATTAACAAATGGAATTTTTCTCCATAAGCTCAGAGAAGCAAAGATCAGAGGAAAAGGAAAAAGGCCAACAAGTAAATGCAATGATTATCAATCTAGTAGATCTTAATCCAAATGTATTAGTGATTCCCACAAATGAGAATGAGTTTAAAACCTTCAATTCAGGATCACAAATTTTCAGAGTGAATCGGAAAAGAAAACCCAACTACAATTATTTTCAACAAACTCGATTTGAAGATAAAGGCACTGCTGGGTGAAGAGAAAAACAATAGAGAAAGTTAAGCCATGGCAACACTAACAACAAGAAAACTCAAGAAATTATATCAGTATCAGACTTGGAGCACATGCCTGAATAAGGGGAAATGGTAGAGATTGATGTCGAGGAGATATGTTGAAATTTAGACCTTGTAAATAAGTACGCAAGTGATGATAGTAAAGTAAAACTCAGAAGGAAAACCTGACAGAACTAAAGGAGAAGCCGTGGTTGAACATTACACTATCCCCTTTAGAGTCCCACAGATGAAGCAGACAGACGATAACGGATGTCTAACCGAGCTAAACGGCGCTGTCAATCAAGTCAGTCTGTGGCATCTTCAGTATATGCGCTAGCAGCAGGAAGATATACTTTATTCTGAAGCTTGTGGGGGGGGGGGGGGAAGGGGCAAGCCAAAGAAACCCACCCTGGTCCTGAAACCTGAACTGGTGAAAGAAACACACCTTGGATCTGGGACTCGAGCCAGTGGAAGAAACACTTTATCCCTGAACCCAGAACCAAAGAAACATTCTCTGACCCAAAAACCAGAGCCAAAGAAAGACACTCTGTCCCTAGAATCAGAGCCAGTGAAAGACATATGCCCTGACCCTAAAATTAGAGCCAAAAGGCACACAAGGACCAGGGAAATAAACACAGTTTAGTCCTGAAATCAGAGCCATCTCTGCACCTGACCAAATAACCAAACCCTGAGCAGGAAAGCTAGCCAATCCCTGAGAAGAAAATCTCCCTGGAGAAACTCTGCCCCTAAGAAGCTCTAGATAAGCTTTTCTACCTGCACAGTTGTTGACTGCTCTCCCACCCTGGCAGAGGCAGCCACTCTCCTGGACTCCCCCTTCCCAAATAAATCTCTTTTTCAAAAGAGTCTTGGGTGAAGATCTTCATTCTCCAGCTCAGAACAGAATACCCTTGCTGAGATAAATACCTTGGGGGGACTGAGCAGAAAAAACCTGACTGAGAGGTTCCCTTTGGGGGGTGCTGAGTAAGGCTGAGCAGAACCGAAGAGTAGAAGAACCTTGCTTAGATGTCTCTTAGGGGACTGAGGAGAAAAAACCTTGCTGACATATTTCCTTGGGGGTGGGGGTGGTGCTGAGCAAGGCAGAGCAGAAAAATGTAACACGTTTTTGCCAGAGTCAGAGGAGACTGATCTATTTCTGCAGGAGTTTCCTCTTTAGCAGAGTGAAGCTGAAGAAGCAACATCTTGGGCCTGAGAGAAGAAGAAGCAGAGCTCTGCTGGGAAGCCCCTTAAGGGTGGAGGGTGGAACAAAGCTCAGCTGTCATGGCTTTCTCCTAGGAGAGGAACAGAATCGCTATATCCTGTGGGGACACCATCCCTCACAGCACCCCAGCTTCAAGTTATCACCTGACTTCCCAACAAGTCAGGCTACCTCTCCCTCCAGGGCTGAGGTGTCCTATTGTGACTCTAGGTATAGCCTGGCTTCTAGACAAGCCAGGAAACCTCTCCCTCTCTAGGGCTGAGCTGTCCTTTTGCAGCTCCAGCTTCCAAAGTTGTTCTGTTGCAGATCTAGGTATGGCCTGGCTTCCTGACAAGTCAGGATACCTTTCCTTCTAAAGCAGTAACACTCGCAAAGCTCATGTTAACCATTCACAAAGAAAGACCATGTTCTGTGTCATAAAACACAATAAAATTGAAAGAACAGAAATTATGCAAAGTTTGTCCATAAAGCCCAACCAAAGTAAAACAGAAACCAGTAACTGAAAAAAACCTAGAAAATTTTCAAAAATTACAAATTGAACACCCACTATATAGGACATGAGCCAAGGACATTTCAAGAGAAATTAGTGGTATAATAAACTAAAATGAAAAAAAAAAAAAAAACAATGAAAAGACACATTATCAAGGTTTGGGAAATACAGTAAAGCATGCTTGAAGGTAAATTTGTAATAAGTTCATAGGAAAAAAAGACTCAAATCAATAGTTTTACCTGAGGAAATTAGTATAATCAGATGAAATTAAGCACAAGGCCAGCAGAGAAAAAAATTAACAAAGCAGATTTCCGTAGAAAGACAATAGAATACTGGGAGAAAAATCAAACTGAAAAAAAAAATTCATTTTCTGAAACTATTAACACAATCAACTAACATATAGCTAAAAGATATAAATTGTTCACCTCAGACATCAAAAACAGAATTGGTACCACTGACCCTCCCCAAGACATTAAAAAAAAAAAAATACAAAGTCTGTGTGAGAGCTAGTGAGAAGGCTCAGTGAGTCAATACACTCAACTCCTGAAGACATGAGTTTGATTGGACTTGGAACCCACATGGTAGGAGACAAGAGATTCCTTCATGTGTTTTCTCTAGTCTCCACACATGAGCCATGCTCCCCAACACACACTTTAATAAAAATGATAATTAATAAAAAGTTATATGTTCAATTATGGTATATTCATGATTAATTGTTTGACAAATTTTGACAATGAATATTTCACAGAAGAAACATTAGCTAGCTCTATCAATTATGTATCTGTTAGTGAAATTGAAATAGTAGCTAAAGTTCATTTTCCCAAAATGGATGCCTGGTTGAGTGGGGTTCACTGACAAAAAATAAAAAAAAACAAAAACTCCCATTTCTCAATTGGACTATTGGTCCTTTTGATGTCTAATTTCTTGAGTTCCTTATATATTCTGGATATCAGTCCTCTGTCAGGTGTGGGGTTGGTGAAGATCTTTTCCCATTCTGTAGGCTGTCGCTTTGCCTTGTTGACCGTATCCTTTGCTCTACAAAAGCTTCTCAGTTTCAAGAGGTCCCATTGATTGATTGTTTGTCTCAGTGTCTGTGCTACTGGTGTTATATTTAGGAAGTGATCTCCTATGCCAAGGCGTTCAAGACTATTTCCTACTTTCTCTTCTAGCAGGTTCAGAGTAGCTGGATTTATGTTGAGGTCTTTGATCCACTTGGACTTAAGCTTTGTGCACGGTGACAGATATGGATCTATTTGCAGCCTTCTACACGCTGATATCCAGTTATGCCAGCACCATTTGTTGAAGATGCTTTCTTTTTTCTATTGTATACTTTTGGCTTCTTTGTCAAAAATTATATGTCCATAGGTGTGTGGGTTAATGTCAGGGTCTTCAATTCGATTCCATTGGTCCACATGTTCTCAACAGAGGAATCCCAAATGGCTGAAAGACATTTAAGGAATTGCTCAACTTCCCTAATCATCAGGGAAATGCAAATCAAGACAACTCTGAGATACCACCTTACGCCTGTCAGAGTGGCTAAGATCAAAAACACTGAAGACACTTTATGCTGGAGAGGATGTGGAACTAGGGGAACTCTCCTCCACTGCTGGTGGGAATGCAAGCTTGTACAACCACTCTGGAAATCAATATGGCGCTTTCTTAGAAAATTGGGAATCAATCTCCCCCAAGATCCAGCTATACCACTCCTGGGCATATACCCAAGAAATGCTCAATCATACCACAAGAGCACTTGCTCAGCTATGTTCATATCAGCATTGTTTGTAATAGCCAAAACCTGGAAACAACCTAGATGCCCTTCAACTGAAGAATGGATAAATAAATTGTGGCACATATACACAATGGAATACTACTCAGCAGAGAAAAACAATGACATCACACGGTTTGCAGGCAAATGGATGGATCTAGAAAAAATCATCCTGAGTGAGGTAACCCAGACTCAGAAAGACAAATATGGTATGTACTCACTCATAGGAAGATGCTAGATGTGGAACAAGGATGACTAGACTGCTACTCACATCACCAGTGAGGCTACCTGGAAAACGGGACCCCAAAAAAAGACACGGAGAAATGGACGAGATCTACATGAATAGCCTGGTCATGAGTGGGAACAATGAAGGGCGACAGTCGAGGGAAAGAGTGGGAGATCCTAGCTGGATCAAGAAAAGAGAGGGAGAACAAGGAATAGGAGACCATGGTAAATGAAGACCACATGAGAAGGTGAGAAGGGGAGGAAGCAGAGAGCTAGGGAGGCCCACGGAGATCCACAAAGATACCCCCTCAAAAGACTGCTGGCAATGGTCACGGGATGGCAGGAACTGATCTACTCTGGTGATGGGATGGCCAGACACCCAGATAGTGGTGCCATAAACCCCATCCAAGGACTGAGGAATCTGAAGGCAGACATCCACGGCTGGGCCCCTGGTGGAGCACTGGGAGTCTAATTAGTGAGTAAGAAGAGGGTTTATATGAGCGAGAATTGTTGAAACCAAGGTTGGATAAAGCACAGGGACAAATAACCAAATGAATGGAAGCACAGGATCTATGAACCAAAGGCTGAGGGGCCCCCAACTGGATCAGGCCCCCTGAACGGGTGAGACAGTCATTTGGCTTGATCTGTTTGGGAGGCAGCTGTGCATTGGTGCCAGGTCCTGGGCTTGTTGCATAAGTTGGCTGTTTGAATCCTGGGACTTATGCAGGGACACTTGGCTCGGTCTGGGAGGGGGGAATGGACCTGCCTGGACTGAGTCTACCAGGTCAACCCCGGTCCTCGGGGAGACCTTGATCTGGAGGAGGTGGGAATGGGGGGTGGGCTAGGGGGAGGGGTGGGCGAGAGGGGGAGAACAGGGGATTCTGTGGCTATTATGTTGAACTGAATGGTGTTGTAAAATAATAATAATAAAAAAAAAATAAAACAAAACAAAACAAAAAAAACAGGAGCTAAAATAAATATTAAAAAAAAAAACAAAAACAAAAACTAAATTTTAAGAAGTAATGGTATAGGCATACATCTGATCCAAATAGAAGCAGAAGAAACTTTTTTTTTTTTTTTTTTTTTTTTTTTTTTCGAGACAGGGTTTCTCTGTGTAGCTTTGCGCCTTTCCTGGATCTCGCACTGTAGACCAGGCTGGCCTCGAACTCACAAAGATCCGCCTGGCTCTGCCTCCCGAGTGCTGGGATTAAAGGCGTGTGCCACCACCGCCCGGCTGAAACTTTTCTTAAATCAAGTAAAGAAAGTAAAAAAAAATAAACTTATCAACATCAAAAACCTGATGATCATGGTGATATGAAAAGGTCTTTTCATGTATTCAGGCTGAGCTTAACATGCAAAACTAAACGCTATAGTCTACCATATACTCACACCAAAAAAGAAAAAGCAATATATGCATTTATCAACTAAAACATTAATGCATATGGCCAAATTCAAATATTTGAAAATACCCTTTAGAAAATTGGGAATAATGAATAACTTATTTTATTCCATAAATAACATAAAAATAGACACTTAATAAATACTTAATGATGAGGAAAGGATGCCTTCCATCTCTGATCCTATTTAACACCATACTAAAACTCCTAGCTATTTCATTTAGAAAAGAATAGAACATAATTGTAACACTAAATGGAAAAGAATGTTATTCAGAAATTTTTAAAAATGATATCTTTGTAGAAATTCAAACCACTGAAAAAAAAATCAGTGAAATTGATGAGAGATAACAGAAGACAAGTTACTCTACAAAACGTTTAATAATCTCTAAATACCTACTAAGATGAGATTTGGAATTTTAAAAACTGACATTTTAAACTTCTCTCCCTCAAAACATAAATGTATGAAGTGTAAATCTGTGGAGCCTGAGAGTCTAAGGAAAAGAAGGTTCAGAAGGACAGAAATCTTAAGCTTTTGCTAGGGAACAAACCCTATCTAAAGCAGAGGGTTGATAATTACAAGACTAAACACTATAAACAGTGGAGAATAAAGTGTGAATAATTATGAGATGATTGTAAATTCTGTGGGAGAAATGAGCAAAATTATTGGCCAGTTTCATAAGCAATGACAACCAGTAAAATAGCTAAGAAAGCCATCCAACTGGTCCCAAAGACTATCCCAGATGAAATTTAATAATTTGTCTATGCCATAGAATAATTTACTTTTCATTTTTGTAAAGTCTTTATATTTAGAAAGTCTAACTCAGCTGTCTATGCCAGTAGAGAGATGTTGCAAGGTAAATCCACCAGAGACCACCACATGGACACCCTTAAAAGCCAAAAAGAAAGTCTTTATTGTTGTCTGGCAGCTGCATGGGGAATTTATTCAAATCATGCATTCCTGAGCCTTACAGCTCTTTGTCTTTTATGTATAAAAAAAATATACCCTGGTTGGCACATTTCAGTTAGCAAGAAGCAGAACTACAGAAGCCAAAAAGCAAGGTTAGAAAATTTCAGGACTTTTTGCTATGGGACTTTCCTGGAACTAGGTTTTTGTTTCCATTTTTAATGTTGGTGGGTTTGAGGTGAAAATGATATCTCTAACATGACGTCCATTGTGCTAAGGTCTGGAGGTCTTTTACATTCCCCACTGGTTTTATGGGCATGAGTTAAATAATAGACTCACCTTTGGGCCAGGAGTAATATTAATCCTTCAGCATTAACAATTAAACAGAATTTAGTCTGTTTTGCATAGCTCAGTAGGCAGTTGAACAAGCAGGGTCCCACATTGAGGGGTAGGAGCACAAGGATTAATGGCTCAGCAAGTGTCTGTAAGTGGACTAGTTAACCATTGGGACCAGAAAAACAAGGACAGTTGCTAGGTGTTAGATTTTTGGTGTTTTGTTTTTATTTGTTTGTTTGTTTGTTTTTTAATTACCCTTGACTAGTTGGCATAGCAATCACAAGTTTCTCTCAGTGTCATTTAAAGACCTCCTTGTTTCATGAGAAGGAGGTCCAATCTTCTTTGAATTTGAAGAACAACTTCTTCTGCTCTGGGCTTTCAGAGAAGTAGTAGAATTTTTCAGATGGCTTAAAACTTCCAACTTCAGCAGAAACTGTGATGCCTGCTCCCACCAAAAGGGAAATGAGAATGGGGATGGCTCACTGCCCAGAATCTAGATTTAGTTGTACCCTGCTCTCTTTTCCATCATAGGTGAGTACCTGTGGTATGACATACACCAAGAAGTGAGGGAGCAGGGCCTACTCCAGTATGAACAATTCACAGGATGCCCACTTGGTCAATCCTTTAGTGCAAGCAAGCCAGGTAGTCTTTGGGACCTGGAAATACACTTGACCACCATTTCTGGAGTAATCCTGCTGTATATGGCTACAAAAATATGCACAGTGGAATTTTCCAGGGGGTTACATTAGTAACATAAAGCAGGTACTCTTTCCTTGGAGGTCACCAGGGCAAATTTAGGTTGGTCCCATTTTCAGTTGCTAGGATTAGAAGCAGAGTTTATTACAGATTAATTTTAATCCTAATATAATATGAGCATTTGGGGTCCAGGCACAGCTAGGAGTCTTTACCTATGTCTGGGTAAGAATGGTTAAGGAACTGATGTATTACTTTTAACATTCTGAACACTGAGTGGCTGGTTTTTGTTGTCATTTGGATCTTTTCTCCTGTGGTTAGTAAAATAATTCCTGAGGAAATTGGAGTTTAGGGGCTTACCACATTAGGGGGCTTGTATTCCAGGACTAATGGGGCAAATGACCCTGGGTAAAATGGTTTTTATTTTTTTTGTTTTGGATAGTAAATTTGTTATCTGGGTATCAACCATTTACATTCAACTCAAATCCCCAGATTCTACCCAATTTCCCAATTATGAGTCAGGCCTTAACCTTTATAGATATCAGTTTGCCTGAGGCCAGAATGAGGTTGTGATGACTTACTTTTAGGACTACAAAGCAATCAGTGTGGTCCAGGAACATCTGGTTTTATAGTCACACTGAGAACAGTGGTATTCACCCAGCTCTTGGCAGTTTGGGGGCCACCAGCAGATCAGGCACAGTATTGGGTAGGTAAGAGGCCCCTTCTTCCATTGGTGGATCCACAGCCCCAGGAATAGAATATGGGCTTGGTCTTAGTGGATAGATTGGCTATGAGCTCCTTGGTTTTGGTCTCTTTTCATTTTTATGCCTGGGAGCTTCACTTATAGGGGATATGTGCCCTTTCCATGAGCAGACATACAAGAAAAATGGATAATCCTAGTTGTAAGGCCTGTGTCAGTCTTCTCTTTAGCGAGTCAGAGGACCTGGGGATGACCCATCTATTGTTCTATGTAACCCCCTTTAGGGGCTGACAGATCACAGGGTGACACTGGTGACCTTCATTGCTATAGGGGTGATAAGGACTACAGGGCATGGACGTGTACAGTTGGCTCCAGGCTCCGGTTTGGAATCCTCTTTATCCACACAAGTTTACCAGCTTGGAAGATATAAGGGCCGGCTTAGACATGGGCAAGGGCATGGCACTCGAACCTTCTAAGGAATAGTCCTCTGGGCTTGTAGGACATGTAAGGATTTGAGGAAGGAATAAATGGTTAGTAATGTCTACTTTATAAATATCTCTTAGCTTGTTAGGGGCCCCAAATATAATTTTAAATCGGGTGAAACTTTCTTGCTATGGGGTGCACTTGGCCCTTAGGAGGGAAAATTGTAGGAGGTCAGATAAATTTTTCCCAGTCTCAAGGACATACTAGTTAAAGTTTCCTTCAAGGTCCTATTATTTTGTTTTCTTTAACCTGTCTTTAGTTTTGTGCCCTCTAGGCACATGTAGTTTTTAATTAACATTTAAAAAACTTTGCCAGATTTTGTGAAACTTTGGCTGTGAAGGCCAGGCCATTGTCAGACCCCAGGGAGAGAGTAATCCAAACCTAGCAATCAACTATTAGAGGACTGTTTCCATTTTTTAAGAATATTGCTTCAATTTACAAAGATGCCTCAATCATGTTGTATATTTGGTATATTACATGTAACTCACTTATTGCAGAAAAGGATTATGTCTAATAGAAGCAATAATTGTTTCCTACATATAGTGTCATTGCTTTCAAAACCACAGTAGACGGTGGCCTGACAACGTTGGGCAATAACACCAGATGTCAAACAATAAATTGATACAAAACCTGCAAGAGCACAAGTAAAAAGATGGCTTTTAATTTGCCATGAGTGACCAAGTTAATAATTCAATAGAAGCATTAAAGCTGTTCATTTAGCAGCAGACACTATGAGTTCTAAGATTGCCCCATATGTCACTGAGGAGAGACATATGACAACGTTAGTACTTCCTGCACACATGGGAAACTTCCCCACACTGTGCACCTGCCTAATAAAACAGAACTCACAGGGAAACAGACATAATTAGAAATTTTTCTGTATCAGAATTATAACATTATCTGAAAATATTGCTTATCACCTCAAATAATCATGGACATTTCATCTGAACTTGAAAAAGGGAACATTTCAAGCAATATGCAATCTTGCTTGAAGTTTCTATCATTTCTTAAGTCATGGAGATCTATACCACAAAGGTTAAAGATTTTAAATATTTAGTAAAATGTACCTTTTAACCTTCTGTCTCCCATAAGACAATCCAAACCCTCTTTAATTCATTAAATTAATCCTTGGTGGCCACAAAAGAGTAAAATTCCCACTTCTTTAGCATGCAAATGACTCTATTAATGTGTAGAAATATACAACACCAAAGTCATCTAGTTGCCTAATGAATTTAGCTCTGAACTGGCAACAAATTTCACATGCACACAATGGTAGCTAAAGCACTACAAAGCTTAATTAACATAAAAGGCCAACCAGTGTTTTATTTTATGAATACATTTCATTTTAAAGTTCTTTTAAAAAGTTATTGAGGCTAATACTTTGGTGTAAAATTGGAATAGGCTTTGTGCTTTGAGCATGGTGCAAGTTTAATGGACCTGAAAACTGTAGTATAAGACCTTTCAGCAGCTTTGGGCATCATGTTATCTATTCATACATATTTCAGATCATAAATACATACTTGAACTGTTGGTGTGTGCTGTGTTTTTCTAAGTATGTATCAAAAAGCCTTATAAAAATCTACTAGCCAGTAAGCTAATTTTGAAACAACTTAAAAACCATTTTTTGAATGCATTAGATTGTGCTGGTGGACAATTCCACTCACAGAAGGCATGAATTATTAAATGAAAATCCCTGTATAAGGCATGGAATAACTTCTTATGAGTAATTTGTCAGGAAGACCCCAGAGGTATCTAAAACAACACACACTACTGCTATTACTTATGGTTGTCCATGATAATTGCATGGTAAAAACCAATGGCAAAAGATATCTGTTACTGGAGGGCTTCTCTCCAGGTTCCTCAAGCCCCGCAGTCCCACAATCCACTTATAAAATAATCACTCAGACGCTTATATCACTTATAAACTGTATGGCCGTGGCAGGCTTCTTGCTAACTGTTCTTTTATCTTAAATTAACCCATTTTTATAAATCTATACCTTGTCACGTGGCTGGTGGGTTACCAGAGTCTCTACATGTTGCTTGTCCTGGCGGTGGCTGCAGTGTCTCTCCTCTTGCCTTCCATTTCCCAGCATTCTCCTCTCTCCTTGTCCCACCTACTTCCTGCCTGGCCACCTACTTCCTGCCTGGTCACTGGCCATCAGTGTTTTATTTATATAGAATGATATCCACAGCAGATATCACACACTTTGGCTACAGGACATAGTGAAGGCAATCTCCACCTTACAAGGAGCTTCCTGATATCTATCTTTCACCAGTAGGTACTACACATGATGCTGAGGGAGAAGGAACATCAGGCGTAGTACCCAGTGCTAGATCCTGCATCCTACAATACTCATTTCATTTCATCAATAATATCTATCAAAATTAATTCAACTCTAAATGTTTGATTTGTGTTCTTGTAATCAAACAAAAAATGCTGTCTCAAAAATAAAATGAAAATACTCTTTAATTTAGTGAAGGAGTGCAAATGAAACTTAGAAAGACAAACTAGTTTTATTGTTTTAGAAAAACTTTAAAGTTAGAGAAACGTTCTCAAAAATTCAGAGCATCACAGTTTCCTCTCTAGCCAGTTTCTCCTGTTACCATAAGCTTGAATTAGTGTGTACATTTGTCACAACTAATGGCTGATACTGAGAAGTTATACAAAATTCAAACCTCTCCCTAACTTATTTGCTTGGTGTTTTCCTATACCTTAATATGGGTCAGAACTACATTCAAGTACCACAGTATGTTTAGCCCTACATCTCTTTAAGCTCCTGTTTGCTGGGCTTCAATCTTTTGTTATTGCTGAGGTCCTTAATAGTTTTGAAGGTGACTGGTCACTAATATTGGACAGTGATCGTGAATTAGGCTTTTTAAAATGTATTTCTCTTGATTGGAATGTGGTATAGTGGTGAATCACCTTTCATGGTACATTGTGTCTAAGTTCTATACTCACTATTGAAAATCATGCTTGATGGAAGTATTTATAAGGCTTCTCCACTAGGGAGTGAAGCTTTCTCTGTCTTTCATACCAAAACATTTTGAAGAAAGTCATTAAGTACAGTCCATACTTGAGGAGTGGATTGTAATACTCTTACTCCTCAAGGTAGCAGTAAACAGTGAAGCATTTGGAAGTCTGCTTCAAGACTTATATTACCTCATTTATTTACTTAGTTAATTATTTTAAGTCAATACATTATTTATTCTCCACAACTTGGTTATTTTTGTTGTTCGAATTTTTCTTTTTTTTAAATTTATTTTACAATACTATTCAGTTCTACATAACAGCCACAGATTCCCTTGTTCTCTCCCTTCCTGCCCCCTTCCCCTTCCCCCCAGCCCACCCCCCATTCCCACCTCCTCCAGATCAAGGTCTCCCCCGAGGACTGGGATCAACCTGATAGACTCAGTCCAGGCAGGTCCAGTCCCCTCCTCCCAGATTGAGCCAAGTGTCCCTGCATAAGTCCCAGGTTTCAAACAGCTAACTCATGCAACGAGCCCAGGACCTGGTACCACTACCTAGATGCCTCCCAACAGATCAAGTCAATCAACTGTCTCACCTATTCAGAGGGCCTGATCCAGTTGGGGGCCCCTCAGCCTTTGGTTCATAGTTCATGTGTTTCCATTCATTTGGTTATTTGTCCCTGTGCTTTATCCAACCTTGGTTTCAACAATTCTCGCTCATATAAGCCCTCCTCTTTCTCACTAATTAGACTCCCAGCGCTCCACCAGGGGCCTAGCCGTGGATGTCTACATCCAGATTCCTCAGTCCTTGGATGGGGTTTATGGCACAACTATTAGGGTGTTTGGCCATCCCATCACCAGAGGAGGTCAGTTCCGGCTGTCTCTAGACCATTGCCAGCAGTCTTTTGTGGGGGTATCTTTGTGGATTTCTGTGGGCCTCTTTAGCTCTTTGTTTCTTCCTTTTCTCATGTGGTCTTCATTTACCATGGTCTCCTATTCCTTGTTCTCTCTCTCTTTTCTTGATCCAGCTAGGATCTCCCGCTCTTTTCCCTTGACCCTTGCCCTTCATTGCTCCCACTCATGTCCAGGCTGTTCATGTAGATCTCATCCATTTCTCCGGATTTTTCTTACTCTGTGGATGGAGAGATGACTCAGTGGACAAAAGCTTGCTATCCAAGCAAACATGAGGACCAAAGTTTGGATCCTAGCACCCAAGCAAAAATTCAGGCAGGCATGGCTGCCCTTTCAGCCTGGTAGTGTAGAGGTGGGAAGATTATTGGGTGTTGCTGACTGCCAGCCTAGCTCTGGGTTTGGTGAGAGACCCTAACTCAAAAGAATGAAATAGTGATAGAGCAGTATTTCTGACATCCTCTGCTGGCCTCTGCACACATAACTATAACCATACCTGGAGATACTGTATAGATACACATACACACACACACACACACACACACACACACACACACACACACACACACACTCCAGCTTTGACTATGAGAAGTTCTGTCAATAACTTTCTACTCTCCCTTAGCCTCTTCACATACTTTCAGTTCTTTTGTATCTTAGAACACATGTCTGTATATTTTGGTACCACAGGATCTCCTAGGCTCTCTCTGTACATATTTAGATCCATCCCTAGGATCAAACTTTTTTCAAAGCCCCATGGCTCTTTTCACTGGATATTGGTATTAGAAACACAAGTGTGTGTAATAGGTGTGCTCATTATGACTGGACTTTTGGCCTTTGAGGATCCTCTGAGCTGACAGACCAAGTGTTCATGTTTATGTTTTAACACTGATGTATGTACACAGAACATATGCAACTATACATATATGCATATATTTATCTCTATTCATATTAAACTAATAATGAATGACTAATACAAAACCACCTCTTTGTGAGTCATTCTAACCTTGGTTACACTTCTCTAACTGCAACAAAATGCTCCACTGCCATCTGCCTACTTACTTGGTAAACATTCTGTTTCAGACAGTATGTGTAGGGTTAAATTGCTAAATCACACATAGGTAGGGAAAACCTTTTTAAAATATATAATAGTGCTATACATGATTACCTTTATATTTAATCTTCTGTATTTTAATCATTTCTGAAATTATTAGGTTAAATTTTCTCTGCAACTCTGTCATTTACTGTTTTCTTACCTTCAGAATTTCAGTCTATAATCTGAAAACTTCTTAAATTTTTGCTTCTTATTTGCATAAAAGTTCATTCTTTGTCCTATAGAGTTATAGGGTTATTAAAATGTAAACCATGGCATACTTATTCTTGCAGAAACACAGCTATGTTCACCGTTCTAGAAACACCTTAAACTTACACAGCTTAGTTTTGTCTTGAGTTTCTGTGAACTACAAATCCTTTTCTAATGCCTGTCGTCTTTTGCAATATGTTACATAGCTGAACTAATACAGAACTAACATTGTCATACTAGCTCCTTTTCTTTAGCAGGAATCCAGATTCATTCATGTCCTTTCCTGGCTGATATCGCATGTACCTTAATCATTAAATAATGTTCCACTGTATGAATGCGCCACATTTTATTTGGTCATTTATCTACTCAAAGAAATTTTAACTATTTTCAGTTATTACTGATTATGAATGAAAATGCTACAGATGTTTGTGTTATTAGCCTTTTGCATAAGTATCCCTCTCAAATCTGTTGAATGATAACTAGAGAAATAATTATTGAATAATATGTTAAGTAGGTGCTTCATTTTAAAGAAATCACCAAATTGCCTTCTTAAATTGCTTCATCATTTCACATTGATACCAGGAATGCATGAAAGTTATTGTTTCTCCATGCTTTTGAGTTTATATAGCTATGCAATGAAATGATATTGTTGCTTACTCTGCACTTCCAAACTACAAAAGATGATGAACACCTTCACACACGTTTGTCTTTTCTGTGTTACTGTGGAATAATCCTTTCGTATGCTGTGAAGATATGTTGTGATTGGTTTAATAAAGAAGCTGATTGGCCAATAGTTGGACAGAATAAAATTAGGCAGAAGAGCCAGACTAAGAGAATGCCGGGAGGAAGAAGGGTTGAGTCTAGAGTCACCAGTGGATGCAGAAGGAGCAGGAGATGAATGTGCCATGTACTGCATGTGGCAGAGCATAAACAAGGTATATGGGTTGACATAAAATGTAAGAGCTAGTTAGTGATAAGCTTAAGCTATTGGCCAAGCACTTATAATTAATAAATAAATCTCCATGTCGATTATTTAGGTGAAGGCAGTTGGGACAGGGAACACCTGTAGTGTGTTCTCTTCTATGATGAATTTGTTCACCTTTTAAACACATATTGATGATGCAGTTTTTAGTGTTGTATTTCAAAAATGGTGTTTTACCACACACACTTGTATATATTTTTATTTGTCTTTCTTTTTTATTATTTAATTTATTTACTTAATTTTATATCCTGACCACAATATCCCTTCCCTCCTCTCCTCCCATTCCCTCCTCCTACCTTCCCTCCACCTCCCAACCCCAATCCACTTCTCCTCTGTTTCTGTTCAGAAAGGAGCAGGCCTTCCATGGATATCAGCAAAGCAAGGTATATCAAGTTGCCATAAGACTAGCACTTCCTTTTGTATTTAGGCTGGGCAAGGCAATTGAGTGTGAGGAATAGGTTCCCAAGAGACAGCAAAGCATTGGGGACATCCCCTGCTCCCATTGTTAGGAATCCCACAAATAGACTACGCTACAGAACTGTCACATAGATGTAAAGGGCCTAGGTCAGTTCCATGCAGGATCCCTTGTTGGTTCAGTCTCTGTGAGCCCCTATTAGTCCAGGTTAGTTGATTCTGTGGGTTTTCTTGTGATGTCTTTGACACTTCTGGCTCCTACAATCCTTCCTCCTCATCTTCTGCAGGATTCCCTGAGCTCAGCCCAATGCTTGACTGTGGTTTTCTGCTTCTATTTCTATCAGTTACAGGACGAAGGCTCTCTGATGACAATTGGGGTAGTCACTAATCTGATCACAGGGGATGGCCAGTTCAAACTACTTATCCATTATTGCTAGGAGTCTTAGCTGTGTTCATTCTTGCAGATTTGTGAGTTTCCCTTGCATCAGATTTCCACATGACCACAAAAAGCCCCCCTTTCCAGTCATCTCTTTCAGTAATCTCGCCTTCCACCAACCTCCAACTTGATCCCTCAAGTTCCCATGCCCACCTGCCCCCAGTCCACCCATGATAACACGATAACTCTTAGTTAAAACAGTACTGTACAGTAAAAGAATGGCCAGAGGTATCACCATCTCTGATCTCAAGCTCTACTACACAGCTATAGTAATAAAAACAGTATGGTATTTGCATGAAAACAGACACATTAATCAATAGAATCAACTCAAAGACCCAGACACACACCTATGGTCACTTCATTTTTAACAACAACAACAAAAAAAGCCAAAGCTATACAGTGGAGAAAAGGAAGCTTTTCTCCACTGTATAGCTTTGGCTATACAGTGGTGCTGGCATAACAGGATGTCAGCACATAGAACAGAAATAGATCCATGTCTATCGTTCTTCACAAAACTCAAGTCCAAGTGGATCAAAGATCCCAACATAAGTCCTGTTTCACTGAACCTGATAGAAGAAAGAGAAAGTAGAATCACTGGCACAGGATTCACCTTCCTGAACAGAATACCAGTACCATTGACACTAAGATTGAGAAGTAATAAATGGGACCCCATAAAACTGAAAATCTTCTGCAAGGCAAAGGACTCTGTCAATAGGACAAAATGGCAGCCTACAGAATAGGCAAAGATCTTCACCAATGCAACATCTGACAAAGGGCTGTGTTCCAAAATATATAATGAACTTAAGAAACTAGACATCAAAAAACCAAATAATCCAGTTAAAAATGGGGTACAGATCTAAACAGAGAATTTTCAACAGAAGAATTTCAGATGGAAGAGAAGCATTTAAAGAAATGTTTAACATCCTTAGCCATCAGGGAAATGCAAATCAAAACTACTCTGAGATTCCATCTTACATCTGTCAGAATGGCTAAGCTTAAAAACACAAATGACAGTTTATACAAAAAAAAATACGTAGAGCAAAGGGAGCATCTCTCCATTGCTGGTGAGTGTGAAAACTCGTACAGCCACCTTGGAAATCAATGTGGTGGTTTCTCAGAAAATTGGGAATCAATCTATCTCAAGACACAGCAATACTACTCTTAGGTATATACCCAAAGGATGCTCAAGAACACTTGCTCGACCATGTTCATAGCAGCTTTATTTCTAATAACCAGAACCTGGAAACAACCTAGATGCCCTATACTTTCTTCTAGAAATTTTATATGTCTGAATCCATTTTAGACAATACTCAAATACATCATAAGATTATGTTTACACTTAGTCCTTGGGATAGACACATTTAACTATTCCCACACCAATTATTGGAAAGAACTCCTCTTTATGATTGCACCTTTTTCAAAGTCACTTGAGGGGACCAGGAACTTGGGTCAGCAGGTAAAGTGATTGTCTCACAAGTGTGGGGGTCTGAGTTACAATCCCTAGAACGAGTAAAATACCAGTCAGCATGGTGGTCTGCTTGCAACTGAAGCGAATAGGAAGGAGACAGAGGCCGCCTGAGGGGCTTTGTTTCAATATATAAAGTGGCGATGTAGGCACACAAACATCTCAGCCACACATACACATTCAGAAACCCAAAATTATTAGCTGACTGTTGTGGACTTGCATGAAATCTTAATACCAAGTAAAATAACACTTCCAAATCTGTTCTTTGTCCATGATACATTGGCTTATCTGAATCCTTTGTTTTTTGTCCATATACCTTTTAAAAATCATTTTGTAAACCAAACAAATGGACTGCTGTATTTTGATACAAATCAAATCTTCAGACTGAGTGGAGGAATTGATGCTATATTAACATTCCTTCTGTCTGTGAACCTATAACATTTCTCCATGTATTTAACTCTGTTTTTGATTGTTTATTCCATCAGAGTTTATATATTCCAGTGTGTGGTTCCTTACCTACAGATTTTCATTAACGGGACCTGAGGGAGAGAGTGCTGGATTTTGACCTTGCACACCCACATATGGGGGTCTTCTGTCAAGTTGAACCTGTGGGAAGAATGAGATGTGACTCAACTTCCTGAAAAAAAAAAAAAAGAGTTTCTTCCCATGTTTATTGCACGATTTACTGACAGTAGCCAAAGATTCTGAATGGTATGTGTATGCACATATATAAATCCTAAAATCACATTTCAAGATCACTAATGGAGTCAGCTTACTTTTATTTCTCTTATTTTCCCAAAACTTATTGTTCTTATCTTCTACCATTCCTCCTTCGGAAAACTGATTGACATATTTTCCTTAAATTACTCAATTCCTCTTTTAAATTTTGGATAATTACACCGATTCTGCTACTCAGTTTTAACACACTATATCAAGAATCTTTTTTTTTTTTTTACCTTAGTTGAACCTCAACAACTGGTTTATCCATCATTTTACAAGACTGTTCACATACAGTGTGAGGACAGGTCAAGAAAGGATGTAAGAATGCAATTTTCTATTCCCAGGGATACAGTAGGTATTTAATAAGTGTCTATACGGTGGTTTGATGAAATATTGGAATTGCTAAAACCCGACACCAAACAAGATCAACTTTGTGCCATAAAAGCTTCAGCCACCTGTTTCTGACCTCCACCTTTTAGGAACCAAGTAGCCTTTGCTTTCTCTTCTTGGTAGTTTTGGGCATTTCTGGGTTAATTTAGACATTTCCCTTGCTATTTTGTGAGAAGAAAAGGGAGAAGAAGTGAAATTTAAATGCAAAAGTTTTGCCACTCAGCTCCAAAGCCAATAAAATAATTTGCCATGGGTTGAATTTGAAAAATATTGCTCTATGCAGTTTTTCAATTATCTATGGATTTCAATTATCCAGGGATTCTTCTCCTTTATTAGAATAAATAACTGTGAGTTAATATAACGTTTTCTGTGGAATTCAAATTTCACCACACTCAACTTCATTATCTGGAACTGGACTTTCATTTTCAAATACTGAAGGAGATTTAGGAAATTGCATTATTGTTATTTTTATGTGTGTGGCTTTGAAAAAGCTGACACAAAGTGATTCATGAACGAAAAATGATAAGCCAGGCAGATTGTCAGATGAGCTCTTTCTACTACCTTATCGTGTTTCTGAAAATTAGGGACTATGATATTAAGAAAACATTTTGAGACACAAGAATTTGCATAGAAATAAAGCTTTATTCATGTATATTACATGAACACACAGAGCTACAATAGCAATGTCTTGAAAGAAATCTCCTTTTAAACTCCTAGGAAGGAAAACATTAGCATTAAGGATTTTCTGAAGGAATGTTCATCGTTAATATGGACAATCAGATTGTATTACTTAAGTTAAAACTTCTAAGAACACAGGCCAAAAATTTAAGTCATGACCTTTATGAAGTTATTTTACTTCTTAAGAGTTAGTTTCCCCAGGGTACATTTTTTTTTCAGAAAATGGACTATTGTGAAGAATAAATTTTAATTTGATTGTAGGTTTATATGCATGCATACATGCACATACCTTATATTAAGCATATATGCATTTAAATTATTATTTCGATATGTAGATGTTTTATGAAATTGTAGAACCCTTTAAGAGGTGGGTCCTAACTAGAAGAAAAGGGTGTGCTCAGGAGGGTCATATGGATTATACATCAAGGAAGTTTCTAGACTCTCTGATTCTGTACTGCTCACTGATGTTACCAGACAAAATTTGTGTTCCTATTGCTTCAACTGTGAGCCAATTTGCCCCTAAAATTAAAAGCTCCTTTTCTAACTTGAAGTTAAAGAAGCCCTTTCTCCCTTATATTGTTTCAGCACACACACACACACACACACACACACACACACACACACACACACACACAGAAAGCTGAGGGAGGGGAGGAGGTGTAGTCCCTTACATGAAAGTAATGTTCCAGAAATTTCCAGAAAGACTCACAATCTTTAGTATATCTGCTTGATCAAAGTTGCAAATATGAGTTGTAGCTGTGGATATACCAAGAGGTAGAGCACTCACTCAGAAGACTTAAAGATGTAGACTCAAACTCATCACCACAAAAATGAGAACTAGAAATCCAAGCTACATAAAAGGAAAATGGAATATTCTGTTGATCATCTCTCCTAATTCTTAAGTAATGTGTTTTGAATTTTCACCTCTCAAAAAGCAGTTTAGCGCCTCATTTATTAGTGGACTGTCCTTCTCCCCTGTAAATCCAGCTGAGCTTTTGCATCTTACCTACATACAATTCAGGTTATACAATACTTTCTCACAAGGTTTTGTGCTCATGTCTTTTATTTTCACTATTTTACCTGTTCTTTAATAAAAATATGGTATAATTTTCTACAAAACCTCCAGAAGAATATATTTCATAGCAGGAATTCTATAGATACATAACAAATTGAATTGACATAATAATGATGCCATCTAATAGCTGCAAGACATTTGCTACTTTTGAAAGTACAGCTACATATATAGATACATAGATACATGGCACACGAGGAAGTAATATTCATGTTCAATTGCACACAAGAAATTGAGAAATCAATAGAAACCATGCCATGGTCTTCTATATTCATTGTTCCATCCACAAAATTGCAATAATATTGTTCATGAAGAGAGAAAAGGCAATAACAAAAGAAATAGGCTCAATGAAGGACACTGTGTGGTGCCTTAAAGGGAAGGAGTAGAGCTGATATGCTAATGAGGAAATGGCTCTCAGCTACATGGTAGACTTATAAACTGTTTCACAGTAACATCAGCTCCATTTCACCATTTACAAATTCAAACCCACTGCATTTTATGTTTTCTTGGACTATACATATATAGAAATATACACTCGGAAAAAAGCATGGATCAATCTGTACCAAACTGAGAAGCTGCTAATTATTGTTGAAGGGAATAAAGAAACAGACTGGAATTGGAAAGTGTGGTCATAAAGCTAAATTGTCGTTACTCTTAAGTTTAAACTGTGCTTTATTTGTTTATTTTTTATAAACATAGAAAATGCACTTTTGTCCTAAAATAGATGCCAAAGTTGAACTCTTGTCATCATTCCCTCCTCTGGGATGTTGGTGTGTTTAGTATTTCTAACTCTGGTTCTCAATGATGAAAAATTAATAACAGAACAAAATGCCTTCCAAGAGTGTGTGTGTTAAGGTGACAAAGATATTCGGATCATGTGAAAGGGAACTGGAGATCATACTTCAATAGGGATGAAAGCCTTCTTACTGTTATTTTTTTAAAAAAACAGAACTACTACATTAACCTCACAACACTGCTTTTATTTTAAAATTTGCTTTATTATTTTATGTGTATAGGGGTTTTGCCAGAATGTGTGTTCCTTAGGTGCCTAGTACATTAAGTACCCTCAGAGACCAGAAGAGGGCATAAGATCTCCAGAAACTGGAGTTGCAGATGGTTGTGAGCTACCATGTTGGTGCTGGGAACCAAACAGCCTGGGTTCTTAAAACTGCTGAGACACCTCTTCAGCCTAAAACACCTCTACTGTATTTTATAAATTTCTAATGTAATTAAAAGTAATTTGTGCCAACATAAAATAACAGTCCTTATTTTACATAGAAAGCTGACAACTTAAAAAAAAAACCTGCTTTCCACCTGTATTTGTTTATTTACATCATGACTTAATCATTGCAAAAGTCCATAATTAAAATATTGTTCTTCTAACATTTCCCAGGTACATCATGTAGCATGGACCATGGAGTTTGGTGAGTTTTAAGGAAACGAGTAAGTAACATTCCTTGCCTTTGTCAGACTCAAAATCAAGGGCAAACATGAAAAAAGCAAGTGAGCAAATTTTTCTTATAATTTGTCTATGATAATTGAAGTTCGTCTGCTGAAATTACACAGCTTTATAAAGTAATTAAATTTTCAATACACTTATTCTGGAGAAAAGCAGGACATGTAACACAAATAATACCAATAAAAATACAATGAATATACTAATTAGTATCAATACTTTTATTATATTCCAAGTTTGTGACTTTATTTTTTAATTTTTTTTTAGTTCACTTATATATGTATTGAGAGAAAAAAAAGAAACAACAACAAAAAATAGAAACAAAAGCAAAACACTGTATCCAAATTTTTTAGAGAGGATAATAAAATGGGAATCAATATTCTCCAAACAGGATTTCCTCTCAGATTCTGTCTTAGATAAGGAGACTCAGACAGAACTTAATTAGCATAATTCTTCTTGCCAGGGAGCCTCTAAGCTCAAAACCTGAGTGCTTAAGAAGCAAATGAGTATGGGGGAGGGATTCTGTCCTGTAGACACCTGCTAAAACTCCGAGGATGTGATGTCCTCACACCCTCACTTTCCAAGTTTTCTATTTAATGGAAACAGTCCTGCAAGGTCTATTATGTACAATATTTAGCAGATGTGCTTCTCTTCAAGCCCAACCTGAGTGCTGTGCTTTAAATAAAGCTCACTCTTCTCAGCAGGCAATGGTGTGATTATTTCTAATGATTTTATTTCTCCAAACTCTGCATATCACCAAGGAGGTGCCTGGGTGGAAGAACAGAGCATTTCTGCACTGTAATGACTCATACTTTACCAGCCATTGACTTACACAATGAGGGAAGTTGTAATTGCCTGATGACATGTCAGGTGACCTTTGGGTTTTATATATAAAAGAATTCAGAGTCCATAATGCATAACAAGGCAAAGTGGCACTTTCCATATCACAGCTGGATCAGAGCAACCTACTAATTTAGTCTGCGATTTCCATATGAACAGGGAGTACTTATGTTGGCTTTCTCATCTTGTCACACATCTCACTGCGTTATTTGGACTTTTCAAAAACTGTAAATATGCACTCCAGTAACTAATTTCCAGTAAATGATCCTTGCCTTTGGTATTTTCAGTCTTTCTGTTCTCTGAACCCCTGCACAGTCTGTAATCCAAATCTTAAAACTTGGTAGTTAATGAGTACAAGGTTTTAAATATATTCTTGCAGATAGAACTCAATCCTTGGTTCTGTAGTTACACTGACTAATCTGGAAGGTACTGGAACATAGAAGATTAGGTTTTATTTAATTTTTATCTGGTGTTGGAGATTAAACCTACCACCTACCACAGTCAAGGCAAGCACAACAACTGAGCTACATCCCCTATTCCCCACTTGATGGGAAGTTGTGGGCATTTTGGATTGGTTTGGTGTTTTAATTCTTGGCAGGCTATACTCACTATTCTTATGATATAAAATATCATAGCAAGAACATTTAATATGAAACATCATTCGAGTTCTTTAGTTCTTAGAATCATAAACTTTCATTTTTAGAGTAATAGAATGATAATGTCTCCTAATCTTAAAGCTGGTTTGTTTGTTTTTTTATGTGACCTCAGATTCTTTCTCTTGTTCAGTTTTTCTTGCAGTTAGAAAAGACTTTTTATTTAATTTTCTCCTACATTACATACCAACTGCACTCCCCCACCTCTTCACTTCTCCAACCAGTATCTCCACAGCAACCTACCCATCTATTCCTCTTCCTCTCCTTTATGGAATGGGTAGTCCTCCATGGCTATGAACCTTCAATAACCTAGGCACCTCCCTCCCTTCATATTAAGGCTGGACAAGGTGACCTAGTAGGAGGAAAAGGATTCCAAAAGCAGGCAAAAAAGTCAGATACAGCTCCTGTTCCCAGTGTTAGGAATCTCACAAGAAGATCTAGCTACACGACCATAACCTATATGCAGAGGGCCTAAGGTCAGTCACAAGCAGGCTCCCTAATTGTTGGTTCAGTCTCTGAACCCCTATGAGTCTGAGATAGTTGATTCTGTGGATTTTCTTGAGGTGTCTTTGACCCCTCTGGCTCCTAAACTACAATCCATCCTCCTCCTCTTCCACAGGATTTACCAAGCTCCTCCTAATGTTTGGCTGTGGCTCTATGCATCTGTTTCCATCAATTGCTGGATGGACCCTCTCTGATGACGATTATGCGAGGCTCCTGTTTGAGTATACAGAATATCATTAGAAACCTTTTCGTTTACTTTTCTTTCTTTCTTTTTTTCTGGTTGGGCTTGTTTGATTCGTTCCTAGGTCTCTGGGCTTTCTAGCCTTTGAGTCCTGGCCCTCCAGGTAGTTTCAGGCATAGACCCCCTCAGGTAGCATGGGTCTCAAGCTGGACAAGTCATTGGTTGGCCACTTCCACAAATACTTGCAGGCAGGACAAACTGTAGGTCAAAGGTTTAGTGGCCGAGTTGATGTCCCAATCTCTCCACTGGAAGACTTGCCTGATTATAGGAGATGGCTGGTTCAGGCTCTATATTCTCACCCTCATAGATTTCCTGAGAACTTTCCATTGAACTATGTTTCTACCTCATCCCCCAAAACACCTCAATTCCAGTCATCTCTCCCAGTACTCTTTCCCTTCACCCATCTCGACCTGATTTCTCCTGGACTCATCTATGCCTGTCCATCCCCCAATCCATCTGAGAATTTTATTCTATTTCCCCTTCCTAGGGAGATTCAAGTGGCCCCCCTCCAAGTCCTCCTTGTGACGTAGCCTCTCTAGGTCTGTGTATTGTAATATGATTATTCTTTACACCTAATATTCACTTATAAGTGAATACAAAACATGTTTGTCTTTCTCGGCCTGGGTTGCCTTATTCAGAAAATGGTTTTTTTCTTGTTTCATCCCTTTGCCTGCAAATTTCATGATGTTATTTTTTTTTACCAGTTGAGTAATATTCAGTTGTGTTAATGTACCACATTTTCTTTATCTGTCTCTCATTTGAGGGATAGCTAGGTTGTTTCTAGTTTCTGGATAATAAAAATCAAGCTTCTATGAACATAAATGAACAAGTGACCTTGTGGTACAATGGAACATCTTTTATGTATATGCCCAGGAGTGATATAGATGGGTCTTGAGGGAGATAAATTTCCTTTTCTGAGAAATCACCATGTTGATTTCCAAAGTGACTGCATAAGTTTGTACTCCCATCAGCAGTGGAAGAGTGTTTCCCATGCTCCATATCCTCTCCAGCATGAGCTGTCACTTGTGTTTTTGATCTTAGTCATTCTGACAGGTGTAAGATGGAATCTCAGAGTACTTTTGATTTGCATTTCCCTGATGGCTAAGGATGTTGAACATTTCTTCAAATACTTTTTGGCCATTTGAGATTCTTCTGTTGAGAATTCTCTGTTTAGATCTTTACCTCATTTTTTAATTGGATTATTTGGTTTGCTGATGTCTAGTTTCCTGCGTTGTTTAAATATTTTGAAAATTATCTCTCTGTCAGATACAGAATTGGTAAAAATCTTTTCCAATTCTGTAGGCTGTCATTTTTATCCTGTTGACAGTGTCCTTAACCTTACAGAAGATTTTAAGTTTTATGGGGTCCCATTTATTAATTGTTGATATTAGTGCCTGTGCTACTGGTGTTTTGTTCAGGAATTTGTCTCCTGTGCCAATACATTGAAGAATATTTATCACTTTCTCTTCTATCAAGTTCAGTGTATCTGCAATATGCTGAATGCTGAGATCCTTCATCCACTTGGACTTGAGTTTTGTGGAGGTAATAAATATGGATCTATTTCCATTCTTCTATATGCTGACATCTATTTAAACCAGCACAATTTGTTGAAGAGGTTTTCTTTTCTTCATTGTATAATTCCTGCTCCTTTATCAAAATTCAGGTGTCTATAGATGTGTACATTTATGTCTGGGTCTTCAAATCTATTCCATTGATCAACCTATTTTTGTTTTTATGTCAATACCATTCAATTTTTTTATTTTATAATTTAATTTAATTTTACATATCAGCCACAGATTCCCTTGTTCTCCCCCCTCCCGCCCCCACCTTCCTCCAGCCCACCCCCCATTCCCATCTCCTCCAATGCAAAGACTCCCCTGAGGATTGAGTTCAACCTGGTAGATTCAGTCCAAGCAGGTCCAGTCCCCTCCTCCCAGGCTGAGCCAAGTGTCCCTGTATAAGCCCCAGGTTTCAAACAGCCAACTCATGCACTGAGTACAGGACCTGGTCCCACTGCCTGGATGCCTCCCAAACAGATCAAGCTAATCAACTGTCTCATTTATCCAGATGGTCTGATCCAATTGGGAGCTCCTCAGCGATTGGTTCATAGTTCATGTGTTTCCATTTGTATGGCTATTTGTACCTGTGCTTTATCCAACCTTGGTCTGAAAAATTCTCACTCATATAAACCCTCCTCTTTCTTGCCAATTGGAATTGAAGACCCTGACATTAATCCGCACACCTATGAACATATAGTTTTTGACAAAGAAGCCAAAAGTGTACAATGAAAAAAAAGAAAGCATCTTCAACAAATGGTGCTGGCATAACTGGATATCAATGTGTAGAAGGCTGCAAATAGATCCATATCTATCACCGTGCACAAAGCTTAAGTCCAAGTGGATCAAAGACCTCAACATAAATCCAGCTATTCTGAATCTGCTAGAAGAGAAAGTAGGAAGTAGTCTTGAATGCATTGGCATAGGAGATCACTTCCTAAATATAACATCAGTAGCCCAGACACTGAGAGAAAAAATCTATCAATGGGCCCTCTTGAAACTGAGAAGCTTTTGTAGAGCAAAGGATATGGTCAACAAGGCAAAACGACAGCCTACAAAATGGGAAAAGGTCTTCACCAACCCCACATCTGACAGAGGACTGATATCCAGAATATATAAAGAACTCAAGAAATTAGACATCAAAATGCCCAACAGTCCAGTTAAGAAATGGACTATAGAACTAAACAGAGAATTCTCAACAGAGGAAACTCAAATGGCTGAAAGACATTTAAGGAATTGCTCAACATCCCTAATTATCAGGGAAATGCAAATCAAAATGACTCTGAGATACCACCTTACGCCTGTCAGAATGGCTAGGATCAAAAACACTGAAGACACCTTATGCTGGAGAGGATGTGGAGCAAGGGGAACTCTCCTCCACTGCTGGTGGGAATGCAAGCTTGTACCACTGTGGAAATCAATATAGCACTTTCTTAGAAAATTGGCAATCAATCTCCCCCAAGAACCATTCAATTTTTTTAACAGTTCTGTAATAGAGGTTAAGGTCAGGGATGGTGATAATACTAGAAGTTATTTTGTTATCCTGGATTGTTTTTACTATCCTGGATTTTTTTATTTTTCCATATAAATTTGACTATCATTCTTTCAAGGTCTGTAAAGAATTATGTTGAGATTTTGATGGAGATGGCATTGAACCTGTACATTGCTTTTGGTAAAGCAGCCAGTCTTACTGTGTTAATCCTACCAATCCATAAGCATGGGGGATCTTTCCATCTACTGATATCATCTTCAATTTCTTTCTTCATAGACTTGAAGTTCTTATCATATAGGTCTTTTTCTTGCTTGGTTAGAGCTACCCCATCATGAAGGGTATTGCTTCCCTGATTTCTTTCTCAGCCTATTTGTCCTTTGTATATAGGAGGGTTCATGATTTTTTTTTTTCACATTATTTTTGTATCCAGTCACTTCGCTATAGGTGTTTATCAGCTGTAGGAGTTCCCTGGTAGAATTTTTGAAATTTCTTATGTATACTATGATATCATTTGCAAATAGCATACTTTGACTTCTTCCTTTCCAATTTGTATCCCCTTGATCTCCTTTAGTTATCTTTTACTCTAGCTAGAAATTCAAGTGCTATATTGAATAGCTATGGAGAGAATTGTCAGCCATGTCTTCTTTCTGATATTGGTGGAATTATTTTGTGTTTCTCTCCATTTGATTTGATGTTGGCTATTGACTTGCTGCAAATTGCCTTTATTATGTTTAGGTATATCCCTTATATCCCTGATCTCTCCAAGATGTTTATCATGGATCAGTGGTAGATTTTATCAAGCATCTCACATGTTTTGTTTGTTTCATTTTTCCAACAGCTTGTTTATGTGGTGGATTGCATTGAAAGATTTTCATATGATAAACCACCCCCGAATCTCAGGAAAGAAGTCCACTAGATCATGGATGGAATTTCTTTTGGATGTGTTCTTGGATTCAGTTTGTGAGTATTTTCTTGAGTATATTTGAATCTTGTTCCTGAGGGAAATTGGTCTGTAATTTTCTTTCTTCTTTGAATCTTTATGTGGTTTGAATATCAAGGTGACTGTGACCTTATTTAATGATGTAGAAATGTTCCATCTGTTTCTATTTTGTGGAATAATTTGAGAAGTACTGGTATTAGGTCTTCTATGAAAGTCTGGTAGTATTCTATGCTAAAACATCTATTTGGCCATGGGCTTTTTTTGGTTAGGAGACTTTTAATGACTACTTTTATTTTCTTAGAGGATATGTGTCTATTTGAATTGTTTATCTGAACTTGATTAAACTTTGGTAAACTGTATCTATTGAAAAATTTTTTTCATTTCATTTAGATTTTCCAGTTTTATGAAGTATAGGTTTTTGAAGTATAACCTAGTGTGTCTGTGGATTTTTTAGATGCCTGTTGTTATGTCCCTCTTTTTGTTTCTGGTTTTGTTAATTTGGATGTTCTCTCTATGTCTTTTAGTTTGGATAAGGGTTTGTCTATCTTGTTGATTTTCTCAAAAAACCAACTCTTAGTTTCATTTATTCTTTTTACTATTCTCTTTGTTTCTATTTTGTTGACTTCAGCCATCTGCTTGAACATTTCCTTTTGAGTGTGTTTGTTTTTTTTTTTTTTTTTTGTTCTAGAGCTTTCAGGTATGCTGTTAAGTGGCTAATAGGAGGCCTTTCTTTATGAAGGCACTTAGTGCTATGAAATTTCCTCTTAGCACCCCTTTCATTATATCCCATAAGTTTGTGTATGTTGTCCCTTCATTTGCACTGAATTCTAGAAAGTCTTATTTCTTTGTTTATTTCTGTCTTGACCCAGTAGTCATTCAGTAGAGAGTTGTTCAATTTCCATGAATTTGTAGGCTTTCTATTGCTTCTGTTGTTGTTCAAATCCAGGTTTAGTTTTGTGATGGTCTGATGGGATACAGGGAATTATTTCAATTTTCTTCTATTGAGACTTGCTTTGTGACCAAGTATGGGGTCAATTTTGGAGAAAGTTTCATGAGGTACTGAGAAGAAGGTATATCCTTTTGCGTTTAGGTGAAATATTCTGTAGACAACTGTTAGCTCCAATATTTCTCTTTTTAATTTTTTTTTCTGGACGACCTGTCCATTGGTGAGATTGGAGTATTGAAGCCTCCCACTGTTTCTTTTACAAGTATGTATGTCCTTGCACTTGGGACATAGAAGTCCAGAACTGAGATATAATCTTGGTGGATTTTTCATTTGGTGAGTATGAGATGTCCTTTAGCCTATCTCTTTCGATTAATTTCAGTTGAATATTGGAACGCCTATACTAAATTGTTTCTTGGGTTCATTTTTTATATAATTTTTTATTAAAAATTTTTTTCCTTTTACATATCAACACCTGTTCCCCCTTCCTCCACTTTTCCTACCCCTGCCCCATCCCCATCCCACCCACATCTCCTCCTCATAGAGGATAAGGACTCCTCTGGGTGATCAACATAGGCTGTCATGCCATGGTGGGGACAGACATTTACTTGGAAAATCTTTTTCCAACCCTTAACTCTGAGGTAATGTTTATCTTTGATGTTGAGGTATGTTTCTTGTATGAGGAAGGATGGAACCTGTTTTTCGCATCCATTTTGTTACCCTGTGTTGTTTTACAGGGGAATTGAGTTCATTGGTATTAAGAAATATCAACAATCAATGAGTGTTAATTCCTGTTATTTTGTTGTTGTTCTTGGTGGTGGTGGTCATGTGTGTTTTCCTGCTTTTGTTTTTGGCATTGTAAGATTATTTGTTGCCTTTGTTTTTGTAGGTGTAATTTCTTGTGTTGGAGTTATCCTTAAAGTGCCTTCTGAAGGACTGAATTTGTGGGTATATATTGTTTAAATTTGGCTGTCATAGAACATCTTGTTTTCTCCTTCTACATTGATTGAAATTTTTGTAGGATATAGTAGTCTGGACTAGAATCTTTGGTCTCTTAGGGTCTTCAGCACATCTATCCAGGCCCTTCTGGCTTTTAGAGTCTCCATTGAAAATATGGGTGCAATTCTAATAGGTCTAACTTTATATGTTACTTGCTCTTTTTCTCTTGTGGTTTTTAGAATCCTTTCTTTTTTTTTAATTCTGAATATTTAGTGGTTTGATTATTATGTGGCTAGAATACTTTCTTTTATGGTCCACCTATTTACTGTCCTATACCTTTAAAGGCATATCCTTCTTTAGGTTATTAAAATTTTCTTCTTGGATTTATTTGAAAATATTTTCTGGACCTTTGGGCTGGGAATGTTCTCCTTTTTCAGTTTCTATTATTCTTAGGTTTTTTTTTCTTCATAGTATTCCAGATTTCTTAGATGTTTTGTTTCAGGACCTTTTTAGATTTAATATTTTCTTTAACCAATATATCTATCTTTTCTATCGTATATTCAATGACCGAGATTCTCTCTCCCACCTTTTTATTTTGTTGTTGATGCTTGTATCTGTGGTTCCTGTTGATTGACCTAGAGTTTTCATTTCCAGAATTCCCTCATTTTGTGTTTTCTTTATTGCTTCTATTCTATTTTCAGGTCATGAATAGTTTTATTCATTTCCTTCAACTGTCCCCTACTCCCTCTTGGCTTTTTTTATGGGATTTATTTATTTCCTCCAATTGTTTGTGTTTTCCTGAATTCCTTTAAGGAATTTATTCACTTCCTCTTTAAGGACCTCAATCATCTTCATAAAGTTAGGTTTAAGGCCTTTTTTCTTGTGCTTCTTTTATGCTGGAATGTTCAGGGGCTGCTGTAGTAAGATAGCTAGGTTCTGGTGGTGACATATCACCTTGGCAATTGCTGATTGTGTTTTTATGCTGATCTCTAGGTATCAGGGTTTGGAATAATTGTAGTTCTAGGTAGTTGCTGCATTTGTCATTGTTGGATGGATGTTTTGTTCCTTGGTTTCTGTTTTCTCGCTGGTCTTTTGGTCTATGCAGCCTCTGGTAGAGTAGGAAGTCTCCACACTAGTTAGAGGCTGGGGTGAGGCAACTAGGAAGGTATGGATTTATATAACTCAAATTCTCCCAGTCTGTGTGGTTGCTGGTAGATCAAGGAGTCTATTTCCCAGTTGGAGGTTGTAGCAAAACAATTAGGAGAATGCAGAACAGGGATTGAGGTTGGAGTGACACTGAGTTAGTTAGTGAGATAGTGAGGTAGTTTCTGCTCTAGATCTGTGTGGTTTCCGGTAGAGTCGGGAGTCTCCACCCCAGTTGAGGGCTGAACTTTTGGTGGTCAGTGTTGTCTCAGGTAGAACAGAGACTCTTTGCCCCATTTAGAGACTGGGATATGGTGACTGGGAGGGTGAGGGATCAGGAAAGGGTGGGTAGAGGCCAAAAGAGTGGGGGAGATTGGCAGGTAGGCAGTCTACCTAGACTTTTCCCAGTCTTCATGGTCTCTGGTAGAGCAAGGAGTCTCGACCACAGTTTGAGGCTGGGGAAAAGTAGGAGAATGTGGGACTGGGGATAGGGTAGGGTGATGTAGTGGCCTACCTGGACTTTTCCCAGTCTGCATAGTCTCTCAGAAAATACATATTTTGTTGAAAAATTCAGAGAAATTTGCAGGCTTTTCAATATTTTCTATTTAAAAAAGTATTTCCCAACTGCAAGAAAAAAATGAAAAAGAGAAAGCATCTGAAGTCTCATTAAAAAAAAAAATTCTGCCTTGGGATTAAGACATACCAGCATTCAATTACTCTAAGAAAAAGGAAGTTTATGGTTCTAAAAATTTAAGAAATTGAATGATGTTTCATCAAATATAAAGTAAAAAACAACAAAACTTTCTACTACTTAATGAGCACCAGTTATTGAGTTTATACAGCTTAGGTCATAATTAATCAGTGTTAAGATATCAATTTATTTGCAGATACAGTCTATCCAATCTAAACATGTGTCAAAGTATATAATAGGCACTTCCTATTTTCAATACAAAGTTATTAATTAACACAGCAAGAAAATAATCCTTGTGCCTAATGTATATTGAATGCTTAATTAAAGCAGTGTTATTCAGAGGCCCAGGATAAGATTCTTATGAATTTAAAGTAGTAATTAGACAATTGTTCAGAAGTGAAACTAAACAAATAAAAATCTCCATGGATTTATATAATCTCATTCAATCTGAGGTGACCCATTGACCTTAGTTTAGTGGCAAAGGAAAAATCAACCAGATATTTCCTCAACAGGTGATTGATAACATGCTTTATGGCTCTTTAAGTCTCAGAAAAGTCGTCAACATGATTCCTTCTCCACCCCTCCTCTCTGTCTTGGCAAATATCTTTTACCACTAAAACCAATGTGGTTTCCATTCAGTCTCTCAGGCCACAGATGCCTGCCCTTTGAAAAGTAACTCCAAAAGCCATTGGACTATTTTGACAAGGCATAATAATTCACCTCAATATATCCTTCAAACCTGTTAAATAAATCAGAGTAAGGTGGGTATTCTTCTGTGCTGCTGTTCAGCTCCTAACTCAAGCAGTTTTGAAAAGTTAAAATGAAGACACAGCATTCACCTAGTCACCTGCTGTTTCCTGTGACAGGCACTACTGCCCCCTGACACTGAAGTGCACAGCATTGTCACCAAGCACCACAACTCAAAAGTTTCAGGTGTATTAATAAGTGTACTGCAGCATACATTGTTGTAAAAGTTTAGGCTGTCATTCCAGGACCAACAAGAAAAGTTAATAACCTCTGCTTCCAAAGAATGTTTACCAAACTGTCAAGCCAACGTGGGTTTTATGCATTATTGAAAATAGTTGCCTTTTGCAACATCAGGAATGGCTGAGTTTTCTAATTGTAGATTCAAATTAAAGTAAACCCTGTCTGGGAATTCAATGCATGAAAAAAGGAAGTTTTTCTTTCTCACTTACAAAGAATTTGTATATCATAAACATATTTTAAAGAGGTGTACCCAGATACATCATCAAGATTCTTTTTTATAAGTGCCTAATAATCTATTATTCAAGCCAAAATGCTGTGGGCTTTATGATATCCACTTATTATTCAAACCAACTGTCTCATGACTATGTAACATCTCATATCCCACTCAGTGTCTCTAGTCTAAGAAATGTTGGATGTATTTTTCTCCCTCATTTGATTTATGAAATTCAAATAAATGAGAATCAAAAGAAGACTTAGCTCTTCTAAAAAAAATATGACTGTTATGGCCTGCTGACTGATTGATTAAAAAACAAAGACTACTTAATGAGAAACTATGTCCTAAGTTGAAAACAATACCATACCCATAGCCTCAGCAGGAATAAACATGGGTCTTTAAGCAGAAATACAAAACATTATTTGTTTTGCCCTCCTGGGGCTCTCCTTTGATAGGCAGAAAAGAAGAGGAAGGGGAAGTAAAAGAAGAAGACAGAAGGCAGGAGAAAAAGAAGGAGGAGGAGGAAAAGGAGGACTCTCATTAGCATCTCAAAGACACAATATGGTAATTGAACTAAATAGGAAAAATAATCCGGTTGGAGTTTATTTATAACATGAAAATGGAGCTTTCCTTAATTTTAGTTTCAGAAGGAACACGGCTCTAGCCTACTGAAGGTGCATATTGTGCATTTATCTTTTATTAAAAAAATCCAATGAATGAGATAGGGAAGTTTGTGCAATCCATACTCTATGATGACTAAACATGGTACCTATACCTTTGCAGGCTAGGGTTTACAGATAGATTTCAAGGGACTCGGTGATGATGCATTACATTAATTCACTAACCACTCACTTCCTTGGTCTCTGAGAGGCCAACTCTTTAAAGCTGACACATAGAAGGGCAGTGATACATTGGATTAATTCTGTGTCGCCCCTCCCCACTTCCATTTCCAGCCTCATATGGTTCAGTAGGTATTTGTCTCCATTAGAGCCACCTCACACCAAGTATTTGATTTGTCAGCTCATCTGGGCAAATACCATTCAGAACAAGACATGCTTAGAGAGCAGATTCCAGGTCTAATTCTAGAGATGGCCAAAAAGGCTCATATCTTTCACTTCCTGCTTGTCTTCCCTCCTCCTGATATGCTATGGATTTTACAGTGACACGTCCTCTCCACTAATGAATGTTCTGCCTGTCTGCCTATCTAGTCTACCTACCAATCATCTATCTAGATTATTCCCTATGCTATTTACTGTTAAACTTTAGAGAGTCCAAAATTATAGACTCATTTCCTCTAAAACTGCATTTTAAAAACTACTTCTCCTTGAGGTTGTAATTTAAATGTTTCCCATTTTATTATTTAATGATATACATAGAACATAAGTTTATTAAAAAATAATAAAAAGAGAGGAGACAAATGTGGGAATTGTATAAACTTATGTCTCCAGCTTTTGGGGGACAGTCTAAAACCAGATATAAAGCAACGCATATTTATAGTTTGTTTATGAAAGCATTTTCACATACACTGTTTCCCATAATCCTTATACAAAATGAAATGAAGTAATTATCAATCTGCATCTAGATTGAGCTTTGAAGAGATCAAGCCTTTCACAAATTAAGTTGTTCATTCAAGGTCACAGAACTAGGAAATGGCAAAGTTGGGGTTGTAATCAGATTTAATGAATGTGCATTACTTTCCTACACAATTCTGTGAAAGTTAGAGTAATTGTAGCTTGAGAACAATAAAATATAGATAGCATCTGTGAGAACAAGCAATATATACTGTAGCTGTGATCTATCGAGCCATTCTAGCACAGTAAAACAAGCAGTGAGTATCTACATGAAATATGTATATGTTTGCACTTAGAAAGAATAAAGACAAACCCTTTCAGAGTAAGTGGACCAAACACAAGGTCTAATGCTCTCTGTGGTTGCCAGTTCATGAAATTCATACCGTAATCATATATTCTGCATTTGTCTTTGTGTAGATCACAATCTGCACAAAGGGAGCAACATTAATTCTCCTAAAGAGAGACATCACAAAGGAAAACAAGTCAACATTTTTATTCTAGATGCTGTCCATCATTGGCTCTTCATCTTTTAGGTTACCGAACACTGTAGCAGAAGCCTCTGTTTCTTTCACTCAGTGTACAATACTGATAAATAGACTTATAATTTAAGTACCCATTCTCAAGAGTGTGTGCAGTACCCAACATAAGCCAATACACAAACTATCTTTAGAGTGGACACTCTGAAATGAATGCCTTTAAGATGGGAAATGATAGGCTGTGTATACATGGGACCACCAGGAAAGACTACTTCACTGATAGATTGTTGCAAGAAAATGAAATAAAAAGCTATGAGAAATTAGATAGGAAAAGCAAAGATAGGCTTGAGTGAAGGGGCCATTGAGGAATTGACTATGAAGAAACACCCCAGAAGCAACACAAGTGTATTAGGACGGTGCTGTGGTCAGAGGATCTGGTTTCCTGACACTAGCTACAGCCTAGCTTTTCATCATCCATTTAAATCTCCAAGATTTCTTTCAACATCGTTATTTAAAACATTTGAGACAACATGAATCAGATGGTATTGGGAAGGAGGCATAAGGGTAAAACGTGTACTGTAAAATATTCTGTAGATACAATCTTGTGAGAAAAAAAAACTTTATGGCACTGGTGATTTCTAGTGAAGGTTAAATCAGTGATGATCAAAGAAATTGTCAGTGATCTATATAAAAGATCATATGGCAGCCATTATTCAACCTTAAATATAAGACTGAATGAGTTATCATTTGATAAGGTCTATAGACTACTCAGTAACGAGAACTGTCTTTCAAATTCCTATAATTTAAGTGGTTAACACCCCACTTGACATTATAAAAAATGTTTAGAAGAGTAATTTGGCTATGATCACAATGCTAAACAAACTTCGGGTTGTTTGGCTTTGCTTTTAGTTTTGTTTAGCTATGTAGGCATACTGACCACTACTTCAATGCTTAAATTAGTTCATGCTTGACTCTGTTAACAAAGAGTAAAGATCACTCATGCCCTGACTGCCTTTGGGAAACGTTGTGTAAAAGGCACTTTTGGCAGCTACATGAACCATCCACTCAGAATAACTACCCCAGATAAATGAGCTCTGAAATGGGGAGTGATGAGACTTCCTGCCATTAGATGGCCTATTGGATGCCTTAACTTCAGTATGTGTTTAATGTAGAAGGAACCCTCTGGAGGCCTTGCCAGAGGACTGAATCACGGCTGAAACACAGCTCCAACTGTGCTCATAGTAGGCAGACTGAAGTTATGAATTAATATGCATGCTTCAGCATGCACAGGCATCAGGAAAGGACATGCCATCTTCTATCATGTTAATCTAGACAACATATAAGTGAGGTAACTGAGAATTATAGACACCTCATATACTGTACTTATGTAGGATTCAAATCAGATGAAAGATTAAAGATAACATGATTTGCATTTATTTACAATAGAACACACTAGAGTTAAGGAGGGGAAGTAGAAATAACTGAGTCAGTTCCCATGATAACATTACGTTATTCTCAATTCATATTCTTGGTAACTAAAAGAAGACCCAGGATTGTTCACCTTTTGGGCAGTTCTATGGCTATTTCTATTCTACATCTGTCCAGAGGTCAAAGCAAAGTTTAAATTAGGACACCTCCCAAAGACAAACAGCATGGGGTATGTACAATATCAGCTTATTCAGGGCACACCAAAGGCATGCACTAAAATGTATCCAATGACTAAGCCTTGGGTAGAGACTTTAAAACTGTCCTCTGTTTTCAGATCTCTTTATTTAATGTTTTGTAAAAGCTAAAAACTCTGGAGCAGAGAGAATCATTTTTCTTTTAATTCAACATGATGATTCCATGACAACCAGTTGAAATGTGAAAGACTGTCAGATCAACAATTGTTTTTGACTGCATGATGCCAAATAACAACTAGTTTGATTGATTTGTTTCTTCAGTACAAAATTTTTCAGTTGTTGAAATATGTAGCTACAAGCTCTTTAGTAACCATACTTATTTTTTTCACAGAGTACACATTTCAAATATTTAATCTCATTTTTATTCTTATTTCCAGACAACCTCTAGAGAAAATATTTTATACATTTTATAGTAGAGCAAATATTACCTATGTATTCCAGTGTCAATTATAAAGAGCATTTACATAGTTACACACAACTATCCCAATTAACTTATTCTATTTTTCTAAATAAAACTGAAAAACCTACAATGGTTTGCATATCTAATTGTAGTTTGTAAAATTTTCTGGCTCAAATAAAATGTTTTGTAAAGTGTGTTCTATTGTTTAGTACAAGTGTACTAAAAATTTTTTGATAGCACAATAAAGATACCAAAGCCTACAAAAGTAATTTGATAAAGAATACTTAATAGGAAGTATTATAGTCTATATTATTTAAAAGACTATTCATTTGAGAACTCTCTTAAATATGTTTTTGGATTTAATGTCATTTCCTAAAGTCCTCATTGTGGAGCTCTCCTTCACATACTTAAATAGTTTCCATGGCCTCAAAGATGAGCAGATTGCAAGTAGAAAGAAAAGTTTTGTTTAACAGTATTTGTTAATTTAATTTGTTTTAGTCACTAAAAAGAATGTTCCTAAAAACCAAGTATGATTAACCCAATAATAACTTTCTTAAATATTTGGCTATTATTTATACAGCAAGAACTAGCCCTGGGTCCTTTTGCTATGGATATAGAGGCTAGTGATTTATTCATCCCATCCATCAACATACTTTTTTGAGTGTTAGCTTTATGGAGAACAAGATAGATTCACGGACCTTCATGGAATTTGCTGTCTTAGATGTAGGTTAAATAATGAAGAGTATGATGTATAGAAGTGAAAGTTGTTGTCAGGAACATATTCATGGAAGTAAAATTTACCTAGGACCAAAAGCAAGCAATATTCTGAGAGTTAAAAGATACTAAAATTGCAACCTGAAGTGAAACCATGAGTTAGTTGAGGAAGAGTTAAGTCACTAAAAAAAAAATTCAGCAAATTAATGGCTAGTTTTATGTTTCAAATTGTGTATGTTACAGTACCTAATTATAAAGTTAAACACTGTTTTGTTTGTTGCTGTGAAATGTATTTTGTAGCTGTGTGTTGTATGCCTTTCCCTTGGGAGATGTGAATAAACATTACCCCACATAAAGTACCAATAACAGATGAAAATGATTCTACCCAAAGATATCTCAGTGAAATGCCTTTGCTGGCTCACAGAAACACAGATGATTCAAAGACAGCTACATTTCTGAAAATCCCACCAAAGCATGAATGACAACTCCTGCAAGCTGCTTCCCTAGAGCCTCCTGACCAACCTGTCAATAGCTCCCCCAGAAGGTCTCCTTCCTATCAATGCTTTCTTCTTGAGAGAACACATGAGTATTTTTCTGTAGATGTAACCAACCGTCTTATTAAATAAGAAACACAGAACCAATGTAAAAGAGAAAGCCAAGAGGTCAAAGCTCAGAGCAAAAACCGCAGGAAGGTGATACCCTTCCTGCAGTGCTCCTAGCTCTCCGAAAGAGATCTTGATCATTGTATGTTTTGTTAGCATCCTGAATCAAGACCTTCTTTCCCCTCTCTAGAAGAATGTTACACATTGGTGGAAACAGATAAACAATACTTGCAATACTATACCCCTTCCAATTCTTTCGTGTTTTTGTTTTCCTGACCTACATTCAATAGTGCTCAATTGTCTTGAGGTGGAGAGGATATTGATATCTGATTATTGTTTCCCATTTATGGCTGAGCATTAGGCCACTATACTAATGTATATCAAGAGCATGGCCAGTTCTGAGTATTTGCACTAACCGATGTACACTGGGGAGAGAAAGGAAAAAATTTCTCTTTATGACCAAGCCTGACAGGAACAGTAATCTTTAGCAACAAACACAAATGTTTAGAAAACAATTTGATAGACATATCATATCAGTTTATTAAAATAGTAGCAGCAGTTTCCCCCACTAGTGCTGTGACTTTCCCAGCTATTAGTCTTTGCTTTGGCTTTAGGGTACCAAACAGTAGTTGCTTAAAGCAAAGAAAGCCTTAAATCCAATCAGTAAGCAGCTGTTTGCTCCTAAAGTTGGTGATACTATTGCTCAATTAGGTACAAAACTTACCTGACTTGTTAGTAGTTAGTACACAGGGTCCATGATCAAGCAGGAAAGTTGATGACAATTCTCCCCTAACAGTTTATAGAGCACCTTCCAGTACTGAGAAGGCTGGCCAATTGGACGAGAGTTCCAAATCCGCTTTCAGTCTGACTTCTCCCTGTTCTTCAACTAGAGCATGTAAATATGGTATCATTAGCAATAAGGTCTTACCAAGTAGTCTTAGCATATGACCAATAGCCTTAGCATACAACCAATAGCAGTATTAATGGTCTGTATTGTTTTGTGGAACCTTATTGGCCTCCCTGGCCAAGAACTCATAGGGTATTATACTCCATTGACAAAGATATAATTAATACCCTTGTGGCTTCTGAGTTTATTCCTTTCTAACACAAATTGTCTAATTCAAACTCTTTAATTATTGTTACTACTGTGCTTCCAGATACATTTTTCAACTTGCAAAATACTCAAGAGTTATCTTTTATAATGAAATCATTTTTACAGATGGTAGGCAGGCTTTTTTAAGGCCCACCACAATCCATTCGAAGTAAGTGACATTTTGGTCTTGGGATTCAGCCACTTTCAACAATAGTTAGCAAGGTTCAACACAGACTCAACAGATCTCACCATTCATAGAAGTTGTTCTATCCGAAGTGCAGTGCTTATTTTCATCAGGATGCATGTGAGGCACTACTTTATTTAGCTTCCTTTAATCAATAGCCATCCTCCACAAGCCATCTCATTCCTCAGACACTGCTGTGGGGCCCCCATACATTCTCCCAGCTATGAAGAGCTCCATTTAATAGGCTCACGGTGCTTGATCTTGCCTAGGGCCAATGGGGACCAAACAAATGCTGTGACTGTGCAGATTCTCTGGGTTTGGTAGTATCCTGGATTATGCCGCAATTTACTTCTGCTGGCCTATTGGGTGTTTCTGGATTTTGAAAGGATATTTTTTGCTAGACAAAACTATCTAGCCCCATTATATTCTCTTGTGGGGGATAAATATGCATAGCATACTCTGTGGCATAATTGTTTATGTATTGTACAAGCTTAATCTTTACTACCTGCATTGATCTCTCATTTATGCCCATGTTGAACTGTTGCTCAGGCTTACAGCCTTCCAGAGTCTCATTACCACAAAGTTTGGCTTTCTGTTAGTTTCTTCTCTAGGAACTCTAATTTGATACAAACTTGGCAAGTTCACATTTGAGTAAACAAGACAGGTGCCTTTATCCAATTTGCCATTCTCTTATACTATGTCAGTTGCTTTATTACTTAACAAAACTGATTCACATGCCAGTATAAATCATTCATATCCATCAAAGACCTTCCTATATTGTAAAGCTGAGATTCCAACATAGGACTCAGCAAAACCAGTAAATTCCTTACCAGTACTGAGATTCTCTTGTTTTGGAAATGAACTGTTATGACTATCCTGTGAACACAACCCCACCTGGTCCAGTGAGCCAGAATCAAAAGCCACCTCTCACATACCCAATTTCATTAATAATGTCTGTCCTTCATCTATTGTCTTAAAGATCCTGACATCCACACAGCCCTCACCCAGGAAGAACCAAGCAACCCTAATAACTTGTGTGGCCTATTCCATCACTGATAAATTTATCTCATATTCCCATCAGTTAGGCATCCTTTATTCCAAAGAAAGATTGGTAGTTAACATTACACAATTTCTCTACTTGCACATCGTTCATAATAATCCCATATACCTCCATATCCCACAGTATTACAAACCGGGCCCTGGTAGTTGCTTTTATTGCTTCTTTAAAAGATTTTACCAAACACTTCAAATACAGCATATCCCTTAACTATCATAGTTTTCTGTACCATAGCTTCTTGGACCATTGTTTAGTACCTTGTGTACTTTCTTAATCATGAATTTTTTTCCTTGTTTTATAACTAAGTGTTAAATCTGAATAATTTTTGTAATTAAACATCAAGTTTCCAATGCTTCTACCTCACTCATATTGTCTTAATTATTCAGTTCTTTCCATGAGTCCTAACTTTTGTTATTTTTTGCATTTGTTTTGATAACAAGGAGGATTCTTTTGTATAGATATAAGTAGCACTTTCTTTTTTAAAAACTTATGTCCTGCCAGATGCAAGTAATAAATCAATACTGCAAAATCTGCTCTTTTTATTTCTAATATTCTTGTCAAATGAGAAGCTAATGAAGAGTATACAACCTATACATTTTTTCCATTATAATTCCTTTCTTACACAGGAAATTTCTTCCTGAAGCCATCAGCTCAGGCTCAATTTCAAATTATTGCCCACAGGAAAGGCATTGCACCTGGGCCATAGCCTGCTTATGATATTGCTTAATGTGTATTACTTTTATGGGCTACAGTATACTACTTAGTGCATCAGATGTTTGGGAGATGTTCTATTATTTATGTGGAAGAACTATTGACGATTCATACCACGCAGAATCAAACAGGGAAAAGTACAAAGATTGAATTTGCCCTACAGAAGCCCTATGCTCAGTTGCTTATCATATCACTCATTACAGAGTACATTCATTGGTTCTGTCACTCTATGTTTAGGTATCTATTTCTTGTATGAGTTCTCTGAGGAGATACGATCAAACTTATGTTCACAAAGGAAAGCACCAAAGACAGAACAGAGAAGTAACTATAGTCAAGTCTAGCTTAGTGATCCAGTGGGTTTATTACTGTTATTGCTGGCACATGGGTAACTCAGACATCTTCATCAATGGACTACTCATAATAGGGATGATTCCACAGAAAGGCTGCATGCCTGAAGCTCCCTGTCAAACGTGTAGAGAGTTCCTATCTCTAAGTCACTGCTAAGTACTTATATAACTTTCAGGAGAGGCTTTATTCAACTTTCTGAGCTTCCATTATTATAACTATAGGTATACCTTGCCTGGCAGGATGCTATTATACTCACAGAGTTCTAGGTAGATAAAACTATTGATGGATTTGCTGCCCTTCAAGCCTATATACCATTTTATAGTACCGTACAAATTAGGTAGTAGAGAGGAAACTTCCTTTTCATTTTTATATTGATTTGTCTATGTCTTGAAAACAAAGTGTGTGTTGTCTTCAGCCACAGAGTCTTATCTTCAAATGCTAGTGGCTAATCAAGAGCAGTAGCATGGTCTGGAGTTGTATAGGGGGCCTCAAGGGCCTTCTTGATCAACAATCCATTGGGAGCCATTCCACATCTGGCACTGGGATCTTCCTTCAATAACCTGTGGCTTCTGGATGCTTTATTATCCATACATGTAGGGTACCTTCATTTAAATTCCTTTTAAAAGTATGTAATTTAATAAATCACAAAATATTAGATTTCCACACCAATTCCCCCAACTTTCTCTTTTTATTCCCTCACTCTAACCTCCCTTTAATGTTTCTAGCCTCATTATTTCCACCAATTCTTTTATATCCTATATATTCGTATCATTTATACCTTGCCTTTCCTGAAGTACTCTTTCATAGCCTAGGCTGATCATCAACTTGCTTTGTAGATGAAGTTAATCTTAAACTTCTGTTTTTCTTGCATCCTCCTGAGTGATAGAACTGTAGCATGTACCACCATGTCTGGCTGCAGTCTATGTTTCCTTACTCACATTTTTATACTATTTTCCATAATTTTCTCATTCTTTCTTTCCCAATCAACTATCAATTAGTTTTCTTGACCAACTCACTTGGCAAAATCCTCTCTGAGTAAAGAAGTATTCTCATATTCTCTTGTATAGTGCACTTGAATTTAATACCAAAACATAAAATTATAAATTTTATGCAACATTTAAATGTGTTTTGCACTCATCTCTCAACTAACTATATCACAAATTATTTGTGGATAAAGGTTATATCCTACAATTTTAGAGCATGAAAGCACAGTGAACAAAGCAAGCAATTCCATAAAATGTATAAATATTATGACTGAGGGCAATAGATAGATGAAAAGCATTTTTGAATCAGTCTTTTACAAACCTAACCTATACATCTGGGCTTCTGTAAATATATCCATAGCACTGAACCTCTATATGCAGCTCTTAAAGTTAGGCATCATGACCATCTGAGGTGCTGTAATGCAGCTTCCTAGACCCTCCTTCAGGGACTTCATTGAAAGGCCTTGGCATCCAAGTTTTACCAAACGAGTCAGTTTTCTGATCCCGAGAACTGAAGGACAATCCTATAAAAAATATTAGTGTAATGATAATGAATGAAACTAGATGTCCTGGGACTAAGACTGAGCAGGCAAAGAAATTGACCAGTTAATCTCCATCCTCCTATAAATGATGGTCAAGAATGTTGAATTCTAGCTCATTATAGCTATAAAATCTCTTATTCCTTATTTAACCTTATCTTTACTGAGGCTTCCTATCTATATTTTTACTTTCCAATAGACATTCATCAAATATTTAGAGTGTTATAGTAAATCTTTCATAGGCTGTGTGTACTAGCTTTTCAAAGAAAACTTCATAACTCAATGAGAGAAAACTCTTTCATGGTGTCTATGTAACAGATTATAGACTTAAGGCAGAGGAAACTCGCCTGGGGTCAAAGACCATGTAAGTAACACGGTTGAACATAGCACCCTGACATTCAGCTCTAGTTTTTAGTCTTAACTGCTACACAAGCAGAACAGTGCATTTCCTCATAGCCCCTGTGTTTTGTGTTCATAGAACTATAATTCTAGCTTTTGTTGTGTTCAATATCTACTATGTGCCTACAATATCAACTCTATGCCTGATCCCATGATGCAAATTAAGAATGCACAATGAATGAGACTCATTCTGTGGTTTGAAGAAACCTACATGATAATAGAGAATCCAGGAAATACGTAAAGAACCCAACATATGGATAGGTATTAATTACATTGGGGGCAAGAATAGTATTCTACAGGGGACACAGGAAGAAAACCATTTAGACACCCAGAGAAAATGTCATCTCAGCTGACGTCAGAAAGATGGCTTGGAACAAGTTACCTTGATAGATGTATAGCACTGTACATATATGCCTAGAAGAACTGGGCATAAGATAAGAGTCCAAGGAAAGGCATCCATACAAAAAAATCAAGAAGCCAAAGAATGCATTTCAGCAGTTTCAAATAGTTGTCTTGTGGAAAAGGGTGAACTGGAACAGATAAATGAAATGTAAATTTTGACAGAAGCTAGTTTTGGCTTCTTTCTTTGAAAGTTTGTCTTTAGGAAATCCACTCACCCTGTTTAGTAACGTAGTTTGATGTTTTCTTGACCTCTAAAATCAAATACTAGAGTTTCAGCCATGCTTACTCAGACTTTTGTCCTAAAATTAATATGTGATGAATAATTAGCCTAAAGAAGGCACTAGTTATTTCTAAACATTTCCAACACACAAGTGATTGTAATCATCAAACAACAAAAAATACCCAAGGATTTTAAACTCGATGTGTAAATGTATCCAATAAAAGAAAATTTAATATGTAAAACCTGAATCATTTTTTTTTCAGTTGTTTAAACACTTCTGATTTATTGTTAGGTACCTTCATTTTCAATCTTCATTAACAAGCACAGTGCAATAAAGATGGATAGCTTTATTAATAAAACAAAATTATTATGTGTTATTTATGCAGGACAGTAATAAAATGTGACCAAGGAGATTAAGCATTCTAGCATGCTGTAATTTATGTCAAAGCAATGCCCTTCTTTAAATCCATACTCTGACTTAAACAATGAAGTGGTAAAATATTCAAAAAAGCAAACAGGAATGGAAAACTGAAAATCCAACTTTACTTAGAATGTTGAAATATTTTAACTGATTTAAAAGGATGGTCACTTCAGAACTACAACTTAGAAAACAAAGAATATTTAAAACAGCTCCATCTCTCCCCTCCCTCTTTAACCTTCATATTTAGCCAATGTCATTTGAAAAGCTTCATTCATGAGAGCAAGTGAGGTGGGGTGCTTCAAATGTCCATAGAGCACTTTGCCATGTCTTGCTTAATGTGGACCCCCTGAATCACTTAGTAATGGACAACACAAAGAAAACCTTCACATATTTAAAATACTCAGTTCTTGATTCTGATGGAAAGAATCACTGCAACTAAAACATGATTTTTAAAACCAAAAAGCTAGAGCTGGCAGCATGCTAAACCCTAATGCCTAGCACATTTATCTCTACTGAAACTACAGTCTTTCTCTGAAATAAAATTCTGAGAATAAATGAGCATTGTTGCTCACTGCAATGCCTTTTAGTCTGGGATTTTTAAAACTGCATTAAGGCTATAAATTTTAATACAGAGTCCACCAAGAAGTTTGTAGCAATATATCAGTGGAAAAAGACACGATACATAAATCTGTTGCATCACCCCGGAGAAACAATTAATTTCACTAAATAATAATGGAAGAAAGTTTCTATTTTGTTTTTCTCTTAAGAGGATTTACCTACAACCAACTCTCATTGTGGGCTGTGAGCCTACAAAGTAAAATCTTTCATAGGCAGTAAACGACTGTTAAATTCTACATTTTTATATTATGAAGAAATCCTACTACTTTAGAAATTACTACTGCAGTTGGATTAAAGATAAGGAGACCTTGATGAAAAAGAGCACAAGTCATAGTGGGGTCAAAGTCGTCATGCATGGTCATTTGAGCAGAACTAGAATTGACAAGTTCTTTTCAGAGTTTTCATTTATTTTTTATTTTTTATTACCCTCTGTTATTTATTTTATTTTATTTTACAATACAATTCTACATATCAGCCACAGATTCCCTTGTTCCCCCCACTCCCGCCCCCCTCTTGTCGTCCACCCACCCCACCCCCCGCCTTCCCCCCAGGCCACCCCCCATTCCCATCTCCTCCAGGGCAAAGACTGCCCCAAGGACTGAGATCAACCTGGTAGACTCAGTCCAGGTAGATCCAGTGCCCTCCTCCCAGGCCGAGCCAAGCGACCCTGAATAAGCCCAAGATTTCAAACAGCCAACTCATGCACTGAGCACAGGACCTGGTCCCACTGCCTGGATGCCTCCCAAACAGATCAAGCCAATCAACTGTCTCACCTATTCAGAGGGCCTGATCCAGTTGGAGGCCCCTCAGCCATTGGTTCATAGTTCATGTGTGTCCATTCGTTTGGCTATTTGTCCCTGTGCTTTATCCAACCTTGGTCTGAACAATTCTCGCTCATATAAACCCTCCTTTTTCTCGACAATTGGACTCCTGGAGCTCCCTACCCAGGGCCTGGCCATGGATCTCTGCATCCAGTTCCCTCAGTGATTGGATGGGGTTTCTAGCACGACAATTAGGGTATTTGGCCATCTTATCACCAGAGTAGGTCAGTTCGGGCTGTCTCTCGACCATTGCCAGCAGAAAGATACATCACCCTTTACAATAGCCAAAAATGATATAAAATACCTTGCACTAACACTAACCAAGCAAGGGAAGGACCTATATGACAAGAACTTTAAGTCCTTGAAAAGAAATTGAAGAAGATGTCAGAAAATGGAAAGATCACCCCTGCTCATGGATAGGCAGGATTAACATAATAAAAATGGCAATCTTACCAAAAGCAATCTACAGATTCAATGCAATCCCCATCAAAATACCAACACAATTCTTCACAGACCTGGAAAGAATAATACACAACTTCATATGGAAAAACAAAAACCCCAAGATAGCCAAAAGAATCCTGTACAATAAAACAACCTTTGGAGGCATCACGATCCCTGACTTCAAGTTCTACTATAGAGCTACAGTAATAAAAACAGCTAGGTACAGCATAAAAAACGACATGTGGACCAATGGAATCAAATTGAAGACCCTGGCATTAATCCAAACACCTATGAACATATAACTTTTGACAAAGAAGCCAAAACTGTACAATGGAAAAAAGAAGGCATCTTCAACAAATGGTGCTGGCATAACTGGATATCAACGTGTAGAAGGCTGCAAATAGATCCATATCTGTCACCATGCACAAAACTTAAGTCCAAGTAGATCAAAGACCTCAACATAAATCCAGCTATTCTGAACCTGCTAGAAGAGAAAGTAGGAAGTAGTCTTGAACGCATTGGCACAGGAGATCACTTCCTAAATATAACACCAGTAGCTCAGACACTGAGAGAAACAATCTATCAATGGGACCTCTTAAAACTGAGAAGCTTTTGTAGAGCAAAGGATATGGTCAACAAGGCAAAGCGACAGCCTACAGAATGGGAAAAGGTCTTCACCAACCCCACATCTGACAGAGGACTGATATCCAGAATATATAAAGAATTCAAGAAATTAGACATCAAAATGCCCAACAGTCCAATTAAGAAATGGGCTATAGAACCAAACAGAGGATTCTCAACAGAGGAAACTCAAATGGCTGAAAGACATTTAAAGAATTGCTCAACATCCCTAATCATCAGGGAAATGCAAATCAAAATGACTCTGAGATACCACCTTACACCCATCAGAATGGCTAAGATCAAAAACACTGAAGACACTTTATGCTGGAGAGGATGTGGAACTAGGGGCTCTCCTCCACTGCTGGTGGGAATGCAAGCTTGTACAACCACTTTGGAAATCAATATGGCTTTCTTAAAAAATTGGCAATCAATCTCCCCCAAGATCCAGCTATACCACTCTTGGGCATATACCCAAGGAATTCTCAATCATACCACAAGGGCACTTGT